>NC_142359.1:6308463-6533463 GCF_059441175.1 Urocampus carinirostris | reverse complement strand
TCCGCACGTGTCTACGACACGTATTTGCTTCTTTGCAAGCTTTGGGAATGTTAAGGGGGTAATCAGTTGGACTGAACCATCTGACTGTTTTGTCGACGTTCCCATTGTAGCGCCTTATAATCCGGTGCGCCTTATCTATGGAAGTTATAGGACCAAAAACTATTTTTTGGGGGTGCGCCCTATAACCCGGTGCGCCCTATAGTGCGGAAAATACGGTAACCCTACCCAACCCTGGTAACAGTAACACTTACTGTACACCTGGAGGCCTAGCTGTATTTCACTTTCCCACAATGGGGGCTCAGATGTTTCAGGGAACTCCTTTGTCAAAATAACTGGATTTCACATCCAAACCAGTGCGGCACACTAGAGTGATACACACACACGTAAACCTGGTATAAACTTGACATTTTCCCTCCACCTCTGCTGGCCTTCAACGAGAACAGGCCAGTAGCGTGCGCCTGTCTCTATGAGTTGACAGATGATACGATTAAAGGCGACACCACCCACACATGCTCCCGGTGACAGCAGGTTTCATCACAAGCCTTTTGTCGACCACAATTTACACTGTGAATTCAGGTGAAACCGTATCACCGTAGTTAAATGCGTATACAGTAAACCCTAGGTTGTGGCTCCTACTGGGAACCAGAACCCGACGGACGGACGGACGGACGGACAGACAGACAGAGATACTTTATTCATCCACCTGGGGAAATTCACACTTCCAGCAGTATCCTTTGTCGTTTATTAACAGATTAACAGGATGGCCTCGGGGTGCTGCGTTGTAGTTTAGCTACAGCTGAGTAGATGACGTCACACGCTAGGCCGAAGGTTCAACGTCCCTGCAGCAGATGGAATTCTTTGTGCCCAGGGTTACACCACCTCGTGTTCACGTAGACAGCGAGTCCACCTCCTCTCTGCTTCCCGCAGGCTTTTGTGTCTCTGTCTGCCCTAAGAGCGCTGAAGCCGGGTAGCTCCACGTTAGCGTCCGGGATGCTAGACGTGAGCCCCGTTTCCGTAAAACACAGCAACTGCACTCCCTGTACGCTTTGATGTTTTTCACCAGCACAGCCAGTTCGTCGGTCTTATTTGGTAGAGAGTTCACATTTCCCATGATTACGGACAGTACCGAAAGCGTATAACACCGCTAGCCGCTAAGCCTTCACCTTAGCTCCGGCTCTGCAGCCACGATATGGCCTGAGAATTCATCAGGGCAAGGAGTTGATTCCTCGAATAAACGCATTTTTGTGCGTTAAAACCCATGTTCATAGGATAGAAAGTAATCCAAAGTGTAGTTGTCAAACAGGACAAAAACCACAGAAGATAGAAGCAGACACTTAAAACAATAAATCACAAAAAGAGCGAAATAACACGGAGCTGCCTATGATGTAAGGACCACTCAATTCAAAAACTACATAACAGTGGACCAGCGTTAGCCAAAATGTGAAATTGTGAGGTGTCTCTGTATACTTTGCACCGCGTTACTACCAACGCTGCTCACCAGGCACGAAAATCACAGCATGTCTGCACTATGTTTGTTCACTGCTCAAACAGACACCGCACAAAAAAAAACAACCTGAAAACTCGTGCCAACACTACTTCATACGAATATAATGTTACTCATGTCGTGTTCTTGCACATGTCGACTGCACTACGTTTAATGCTCAAATTGCACAATGTCTGACCATTTCCTGTTTCATGCTGACTATTTTTGCACTATGATGACTTTGCACCAAATGCAATATTGCACAACCGTTACGATACCAACGTTATCACGACAACCCTGTATGTAACATCCCACATGCCGACATTTCTTGTGTAAATACCATGTAAATTATAACTATAGCCTTATTCCCCTTGTCTTATAACATTATCTTCTCTGTTCCTTTATCTTCTTGCTCATACCTCACTATGAATGTGTAAAACTGGAGTGTCATGCCCAATTTCGTTGTCACAATATGTTAGCCCATTTGTAACAATGACAATAAAGGTATATTCTATTCTATTCTATTCTATGTCACAGCTCTAGAGATTCGTACAACTACGTCCTCGATGGATTCCCAATTATCGTTTTGGTAGTCGTCTCTAATCTCACACGTTTGCTGGGATCCGGTACGCCGAAAAGGAAAAATAATACAGTAGATGAGCAAGTGTTATCTATTTGAGGGTTGGTAATCTCCACGCGGCAGGGGCGTCTTTACATGTCACCATGACGCCGTTGTGCTACAAAGGAAAATGGACGGCTGAAATCGATGAACAGCGGGGCCTTTCCTAGCATGAAGTCACTTCACAGACCACCAGAGTGTATCTCATGCGGTGACCTCATCCGGGTGCTTTTTGCCAATAAAAAGGACAGAGAAACGGTACTATAGCGACGCTCGGGAGTCCGACGTTCCCTTTTTTGTGCTTTGAGGTTCGGTGATGGCGAGCACCGAGAAAAAACGAACCGAGCGCGGCGTGATGCTCTAACTTCAAAAGGGAAGGCTAAGAAAAAGAAATGGAGCAATTCCCATGGCGGGGATAAAATAGAGCAAATGACAACCAATGCTGGCGCCGTTATAGCCTCGAGTCGGCCATCCTCGAGGGAATTTCGAAGCAACACACTCTATATAGCAAGGGGTGTCCAACCGATGTTCCCTGTAATTTTTCCACAGGGTCTGAGCGTTCACACAAAGTCGGTGAGCAACGATTGAAACAACAGTGAGCAACGGCAATCCCAAGTGTGGCAGGATAATTACCGTGTTTTCCGCACTATAAGGCGCACCGGGTTATAGGGCACACCCCGAAAAAATTGTTTTTGGTCCTATTTTTGACATACATAAGACGCACCGGATTATAAGGCGCAACAATGGGAACGTGGACAAAACAGTCAGATAGTTCAGTCCAACTGATTACCCCCTTAACATTCCCAAAGCTTGCAAAGACGCAAATACGTGTCGTAGACACGTGCGGATGCGGTGTCCGTACGATGTCACTCAAATGCATCGTTCCATCATTCGGAAGGTTAAAGTCTTGGGATTCAAGAGATGCCAAACATTCCTTAGTTTCTATTTTCTTTTTCGCTCGCAACTTTATTGTGCATATGACAATAAACACTTGGAATTGAGTTTAATTTAAAAATAGAAACTCCATCCCATCCCATATCTGCACCGCTTATCACAGAAACATCGAGTTCAGTCTGAAACAAGATACAGGGACAATATAAAACCCGGAGTAGCTCACCGAAGTCGTTGTGTTCATAATAATGTGCAGCCAATGTCCTCTTATATCAGTGAGGGTAGTAAATCCAGGAGAATAAAGTATTTACAAATACAGAATAGAAAAAAATTCTTACTCTATGCCGTCAGCCACGTGCTATACACATTCATCTTTTTCGGCCAATTGCAGGCTTTGTTTCGCCGTTTAAGCCAATGCCAGCCTGTAAATGATAAAAAGGATCCGCCCCTTGACCTCCGAATAACTTTAGCCAATAGTGATCGATTCAACTGATGATTGACACATCTTTTTCGTCCAATTGCAGGCTTTGTTTTGCCGTTTAAGCCAATGCCAGCCTATAAATGATAAAAAGGATCCGCCCCCTTTACCTCCGAATAACTTTAGCCAATAGTGACTAATTCAAATGATGATTGACACATTGAATTAGGAAATGAAACGCCGGTATATAAATCCCAGCATACACCGCGGACTACTACGCCTTCGGGGGAATTTCTAGTCGGCGGCTGCTTGCCTTAGTTGCAAGACTTTGCGACTTCATATTGATCCATATATAAGGCGCACTGTATTATAAGGCGCATGGTCAGCTTTTGAAAAAAATAAAGGCTTTTAGGTGCGCCTTATAGTGCGGAAAATACGGTAATCAAGTTAAAGTAACCCTACCCAACCCCGGAGCAGCGCATTATTTCTAGCTCTCTGGAGGTCACGTCTCCGGTTTGATGAATAGAACATCGCTACCTTGGCAAATAAAGTGAGTTTCTTTTTTTTTCCCCGTCTTGCTGCCGTCACTCGATTATGTGTCTCCTTTCAATAGGCCTTTGTGAGCGCTCTGCTCCGATGCAGCACATGTCCCTGCTTGAGTGATTGTGTGCGTGTGTTTTTTTTCTATTTGGATAAAACCAGGTGACGGTCTTTCAACTCTACACCATGCGGCCGTGACCTTCACCAAGGACATATGGGAATTCATAAGTGAGAGCGGTGAAGGAAGGAACACACTAGGCAAACATGACTCTCGATAAACAGACGGCGGTCCGCCTTGTGATCCATTTTTATTGACGCGTCTTGTCGACACTAATTTGTTTTTGCTCACAAAAGGTCTTTTGCTGGGATCTTTGATGATCTGCTCACAAACATGCACGATAGCCATTCGATGTAGGACGTTTTTCTCGAATGGGAAGTACGGTTGGCGGCCATTTTTGCTGTTTTGATAATTGAGTTCTGCAGCTTGAAACAGAACTCAATGTGATCATCCGTCCATCCATTATCTGCACTGCTTATCCTCAGTAGGGTTGCGGGGGTGCTGGAGCCCATCTCAGCCTTCTTCAGGCAGTGGGAGGGGGACACCCTTAACTGGTCGCAGGACACACAGAGACACAACTCACTCACTCAGTCACACCTAGGGACAATTTGGATTGGCCAATTAACCTGACATGCATGTTTTTTTGGAAACCAGACTGCCCGGAAGAAACCCAAGCAAGCATGGGGAGAACATGCAAACTCCACACAGGAAGGTTCGATCCCATGACTTTGGAACTGTGCCGCGGACGCGCTAACCACTCCGCCGTGCTGGAGACCATGCCAGCTATCTTTGGGCAGTGGGCAGGGGACACCCTGAACTGGTTGCAAGCCAGTCGCAGGGCACACAGGGACAGACAATTTGCTCGCTCATTCACACCTAGGGACAATTTGGACATGCATGTTTTGGGAATGTGGGAGGAAACCGGAGTGCCCGGAGGAAACCCACGCAAGCACGGGGAGAACATGCAAACTCCACACAGGAGGTTCGATCTCATGACCTCAGAACTCTGCCACCCTAAATGTGAACACATTAATAATATTTATATTTGTTTGACCTGAACTGGGGCAGCACGGCGGCTGAGGGGTTAGCGCGTCCGCGGGACAGTTCTAAAGTCATGGGATCGAATCTCCTGTGCGGAGTTTGCATGTTCTCCCCGTCCTTGTGTGGGTTTCCTCCTAGATTCTAAAAACATGCATGTCAGGTTAATTGGCTGGTCCAAATTGTCCCTAGGTGTGAATGAGCGAGTGAATTGTCTGTCCCTGTGTGCCCTGCAACTGACTGGCGACCAGTTCAGGGTGTCCCCTGCCTAGTGCCCAAAGATGGCTGGGATGGGCTCCAGCACCCCTGCAACCCTACTGAGGATAAGCGGTGCAGATAATGGATGGAAGGATGGATGGATATTTGTTTGAATTGAACATGAGCAGCATGGCGGATGAGTGGTTAGCGCGTCCGCAGCACAGTTCTAAAGTCATGGGATCGAATCTCCTGTGCGGAGTTTGCATGTTCTCCCCGTGCTTGTGTGGGTTTCCTCCTACATTCTAAAAACATGCATGTCAGGTTAATTGGCTGGTCCAAATTGTCCCTAGCTGTGAATGAGCGAGTGAATTGCCTGTCCCTGTGTGCCCTGCAACTGATTGGCGACCAGTTCAGGGTGTCCCCTGCCTAGTGCCCAAAGATGGCTGGGATGGGCTCCAGCACCCCCGCAACCCTACTGAGGATAAGCGGTGCAGATAATGGAGGCGCAGAGCTTTCAGCTCTGGAACTCATTGGGGCCTGACCTCCGAGACCCTGTCCATTTTCAAATCCGTACTCAAAACTCATTCCTTCAGACTTGGTCAAGAAATTTGTTTTTCTTTTACATAACATGAAGCAGTGAGCTAACATGATTGTCCGGCATCTTGCTACTATGGGTACCCCTTAAAACCTAAAACTTTTAAAGGCCAGGCAAAAAAATGAAAGAAAATGGGCCGGTTTGGTCACTTTGATTCTCTGTAGTTTGCATTATTCCTTGTGCTTTCTACAATTTGTTTTCAGTTGCACTACATAAAGGGTTCGTACGGGTGCTTGAAATCCTTGAAAATGCTTCCATTTTCTAAGTCATCAAAGTCAACAACAACAAAAAAAAAAACCTTCTCTTGATCAGTGCTGGAGTTCTTCCCTTAAAGGTAAAAATTGGCCTGGAAATGAAAAAATTGCTTAAATTTGGCCATTAAAAAGGTCACCAAATTCAACACAGTACTGTGCTTCTTTCCTCTGAGCTCCAAAAGTGAGCTCAGTGCTTCATATTGTGTGCTTGATTTACTCGTACGTGGCCAGGGTTGGGTAGGGTTACTTTAACTTGATTACTTTCAATTACTCATGGATTACTCCAATACCAAATATGTTAATAAAAGACAAAAGAAACTAAATATGAATAAAATGATGAGTCACAACACGTGGTAAGCTTTCTCTCCTGGCTTTGATCTCTTTGATCTCCGGCAAAACGAACATAAAATGCGACCAGGGTTGGGTAGGGTTACTTTAACTTGATTACTTTCAATGACTTTTGGATTACTCCAATACCAAATATGCTAAGAAAAGACAAAATGAACTAAATATGAATAAAATGGGCAGCACGGCGGCGCAGTGGTTAGCGCGTGTGCGGCATAGTTCTGAGGTCGTGGGAACCTCCTGAGTGGGTTCAATTCCAGCTCTCCGCCTTACTGTGCGGAGTTTGTATGTTCTCCCCGTGCTTGCGTGGGTTTCCTCCGGGCACTCCGGTTTCCTCCCACATTCCAAAAACATACATTTCAGGTGAATTGGCCTGTCCAAATTGTCCCTAGGTGTGACTGAGCGAGTGAGTTGTCTGTCCCCGTGTGCCTTGTGATTGGCTGGCAACCAGTCCAGGGTGTCCCCTGCCCACTGCCCGATGATTGCTGGGATGGGCTCCAGCATCCCCGCGACCCTACTGAGGATAAGCGGTGCAGCTGATGAGATGAGATGAGATGAGATGAATAAAATGATGACTCACAACACGTGGTAAGCTTTCTCTCCTGGCTTTGATCTCTTTGATCTCCGGCAAAACTAACATCAAATGCGACCGAAACAAAATGAAAATAAATCCAAACAGCTTGCCAACATCATTTTTGCCGTTCCGTGTATTCCGTTACTCCCCGAGCCTGCACAAAATGTAGTCATTTTATTCCTATTTAGTTTCTTTTGTCTTTTATTAGCATATTTGGTATTAGAGTAATCCAAAAGTAATTGAAAGTAATCAAGTTAAAGTAACCCTACCCAACCCTGTACCTGGCTAGCCAAAAACATAAGACTTACACCATAATATGGATGGATACAACTGTGGCATTTTCGTCATGTCCCAAAGAAATCAACCAATACATCTGACGCTTTTTTTTTTAGTTTGTAAGTCAAAGTTTGTGTGTATCATTTGTCTCTACAATAGAAAGATTATTCTATTAAACCTAACAGCGAAGTTCTCAAATGTAGGTAAATATTTTG
This sequence comes from Urocampus carinirostris, assembly GCF_059441175.1. NCBI lineage: Eukaryota > Metazoa > Chordata > Actinopteri > Syngnathiformes > Syngnathidae > Urocampus > Urocampus carinirostris. The sequence continues at coordinate 6,525,959 of NC_142359.1, read as the reverse complement.
ATTTAAAAAAGTAATAAATGCTTTATCATTAAACCATTTGCACCTAAATTAGTGTTTTGGGGACATTTTTTTTCCCTAAGTAAAATACAGTAATCCCTCGGTTATCGCGGTTAATGGGGACCAAAACCACCCGCAAAAAGTGACAATCTGCGAAGTAGCGACGCCCCTTCAAAAAAAAAAAAAAAAAAAGATGTTTAACCATTACAGACCGCAAAGCTCCGAAGCCGCGAACGTCGAACCGCGAAGTAGCGAGGTCTCACTGTATTCTTTTTTTTTTTTTAATAATCTGACCTATTCTGCCTCACACACCGCCCCTTTAAACTATAATGTGTTAAATTGGCTATTCATTACTTGCTTGTTGTCATGTCCAGCATGGTCGCAGCGGCGACCGGCTGGCCCGCCCCCTTGGCACCTGCTGTAGCAGATTTTCTAATTTGCGTGTGTGCTTCTTAAGGGCGGGTTTTGGGGATTGCCGGTTGCGGGTTCATTGCATTACTTTGCATTATTCTGTTCTGTTTGACTTGAGGAAACCTGTACTTGCCCGTTCTGAGTAAAAGCCTGTTTTGTGAGTATTCCTAGTCTGAGTTCCTGTTTGCCTGTAAGCCTGTTTTTTTTGTTTTTGTCCCTGAGTGTTGGACGACTTTTTATTTCCTCAATAAAAGTAACCGATCGTTAACGCGAATGAGTTCACCCTTCCTGCCTCCTGCCTCCGATCTGGTCCGGTCTCGTGACACTTGTTTTACTCGTTCTTTTACTTTTCGTTTATTGTCGTGTCCTACTTATATCTACAGCAACCTTGGGTGTGCTGAAAGGAGCTTCAAAATACAATGTATTATTATTATTATTGAACGAGTTTAAGTTCGCATCGTAGTTATTACATTTTCAGTGCTTACAATCGATGTGCTGTGTTTATTGTGGTTAGATACTAACTCAAGGGGACAGGGGTTCACTTATTCGATAAACATGACATTTCCAGGCAAAAAGTATTTATATTGAACTGGGATTGATCGATACCACCAATGTTCCCTGTAATTTTTCTTACGGGTCTGAGCGTTCACACAAAGTCAGGGAGCAACGCTTGAAACAACAGTGAGCAACCATAATCCCAAGTGTGGCAAGATAATTAATTATGTCCAAAACTTGACATCAAGTTACATTTTGCTGAGTTTCCGGCAATGCAAAATTATTTTTCACTTTTGAATGAATTGACTCATGTACTATTGCAAAGGTTGTACGGCCTACATACGTCGTTTGTTTTTAAAACAATTCTTTCACAAGATTTCCATTTCTTTTTTTTTCCTGGTATCTTTTGTCGCATAATACGAACATTTTTGGGGGCTAATTTTGTCGGTTGCACGATACACAACTGTATTATTATTAATCACATTTTTTTAGCGGAAGTACAATGTTGGCAACAAGATTGACTTGGCATAATTGGAAATTATTTGAATGCAACACAAACTTTTTCTTCTTTTTCCCTGTTTTTTTTCTATTTTTTTTTTTTAATCACTTTTTAAAAAATCTCATTGTGTTTATTTTTTCCAACCTGTTAGTTTTTTCTTTTTGTTCTCTATTTACTTGTTTTCCATTGTTTATTTCTTTTCTTTTTTTCCTGTTTTTTTCTGAATTATTCCTTCTTTTTTTCCTCTTCCTTTTGTTTCTTTTTTTCTCAGCTTTTCACTACTTTTTCATTTGGGTATTTTTTTCTTTTTTGTTCTATTCCTTTAAGTCATTTTGTGCATAATTTTACATAATATTTGGTCATATAGGGATGAAAGAAGGGGCAGCACGGCGGCGCAGTGGTTAGCGCTTGTGCGGCACAGTTCATGTCATGGGAACCTGTCGTGGGTTCAAATCCAGCTCCAGACTTCCTGTGCGGAGTTTGTATGTTCTCCCCGTGCTTGCGTGGGTTTCCTTCGGGCGCTCCGGTTTCCTCCCACGTTCCAAAAACATGCATTTCAGGTGAATTGGCCGGTCCAAATTGTCCCTAGGTGCAAATGAGTCTGTCCCTGTGTGCCCTGCGATTGGCTGGCAGCCAGTTCAGGGTGTCCCCTGCCCACTGTCCGGAGATGGCTGGGATGGGCTCCAGCCCCCCCCCCGCGACCCTAATGAGGATAAGCGGTACGGCTAATGAGATGAGATGAGATGAGATGAAAGAAGCCAAAACAACCTGAAGAGCCGTTTAAGACCCAAAAGAGCCGGTTCCTTTTAGTGAGCCGAGCCGAAGAAGCCGGTTCTCGAAAAACTCTTTTAGAGGGAACATTGTGCTGGATAGATTTTCTTGTGCGCTGAGAATGTACAGGCAGTGCGCGCAGCTTAGAGGGAACACTGGATACCACCCTGTATTCACTCGGACTGATCAATACCAAAATTCCTAGTAACACTGACCCCTAATGCACATCACAAGCTCTTGCAAAACACAGTTAAAAGCACCGCATCTTTTATCACACCTTAATTTCCTGCGTTTTTTTTTTGTCCTCCTTCTCTTCGGTGATGAAAACTAAATGAGTAGGTGTCACTTTGATGACATAATATCTGACGGTCCAAAGTTGGCAAAGCAAGCAGAAACGGGCGCTCTGCGGCACAAGTAATTGCAGAGCTCGACGGTGGGAATAAGTGGACTGTTTCCAGGACAACCGCCGCAGGACCGGGAGGCTGGCGAGGGATTGATCGACAGCCCCGCACGCCCCGATTCTCGCAAATTGTACTTTAAGGAGCGATATTTGCGCGCCTCCTTTCCGACTTTATAGTAAACAGTAATTGATTGCTGATTATACGCCGGAATTGTTTTCTGTCATCAGCCGAGCGATTCATTAGCTGACTAAAAGCCCCTGAGGACGGCTTGTGGGCACAGAGTGTTTTGTCTCAAGCCAAGAACGCCTACAATTCAATTTTTAGAGAGAGACTCTCAGATACCTGTTGACCACTGATGTGCATGTTACTGAAAAACAAATTAGGCTTAGTCAGTGTTCATTTTACCTGTGAAAAGTGATGGGTCCCGGGGACTCGCATGCTGAAAAATCTATGGGTCCCAACAGAGATCTATGGGTCCCCAAAATTTAGTGTTATCGAGGTTGAAATTGTAAATCGGCGACAAATATATGTAACCGCGGTGTACCTGTCCCGCCAAAGATCCACATTCACGCTGGACTGGATGATGAGGTTTTTATTATTACAGTTTCTGCAAATGAATGAGTCACAACATTAGCTTTTCTGCTGGCTTTGATCTCTTTGATCTCAGTAGCAGTTCCCTCTGAAAACTGCCCGACAAAGCATATCAAAGAGCTTTCTTTTCAATTTACATAAAATACATTTTAGAATATCACAATACATTTTTACATCCATTTCAAGAAGATACTTTTAACAAGAGATCGTATAGTGGATTTTTAACGTTTACAATGAATCCAACATATTTTTCTTTAGTCTGAATTTTAACCAACATCATCAAATAGAAATAAGAACAATAATGAGTATAAAAACGGATACAATTTACCTGCAGATGAAATGAGTCACAACATTAGCTTTTCTGCTGGCTTTGATCTCTCTGATCTCTACAAGGGGAATTAATATTTTAGTAAAACAGAACCAAAACGAAAATAAATCTAAACAGCTTGACAATATCAATCACATTACTGTGCATGTTGAGAGATTTGTCAGCTGTGGTTATGATATTTAAAATTAACTCCTTTTGTTGAGCACCAAAAGATGTGTCTTACCATTGCAGTTCTCTCTGGTAAGACTGCCAACAAACCCCGCCTCCTGGTCACATGTCAGAAGCCAAAACCAAACCCCACCCCATACCAGCAGGTGGTACTGTTGGACTCATCCTTGCAGGACACTTACCAAAAACTATACACATATTTCAGCAGGAATTTCAATAAAACAAAAGTTATTATTACACCCGTTACATATATAACATAAATCTATATATTCATACTTGCCTCTCTCTTCCTGCAGCAACAGAATTTCCATCTGTAATTTGTGGTTTTCATTGTCGTTGTGCCGATCCAATGTGCTTTTCTGAAAGTCCGTATTGCGAAATGATTTATGCAATCCAGTTTTTTTGTCACGCTGGGTACACGCATCACAGCACATGTAGCTTCCATTATCATCCTGCTCATAGCGTAACCAGGAATATAATTGAGTCCATTTTGGCAGAAAAGTCCTTTTCTTGCTAGGAGTATTCTTTTGTTTTCTTTCGTCGAATCGTTTGCTTCAACGCACGTGTTTTCCTTGCCTTCGCGATCTTCTGAAGAATTTCTCTGCCGCGACCCTACTGATGATAAGCGGTGCAGATAATGGGATGGATGGCTCTCCAGGCGTGTTATATTCCAAAAATAATTTTGCAAATACAAAAAAAAATAAACAATCCATTACACTTTTTTGTAAATTTTTCGCCCCATTGAGTTGTCGTTCCTGTATAAGACACAGCTCCCTCCCCAAGTACTGCCAAGCATTCGTCGGTGACACACAACTCATAATGCAAATATAAACTAACCCTTTGATTTCAGTATTTGTTTTTGAATTATTGAAATTCGGCTTAGACGTGAATATAACTGGGAGTGTGACATTATGAATGAACCATCACAAAGTGCAGTACCAGGGTTGGGTAGGGTTCCTTTAACTTGATTACTTTCAATGACTTTTGGATTACTCCAATTCCAAATATGCTAATAAAAGACAAAATAAACTAAATAGGAATAAAATGACTACATTTTGTGCAGAATTTGGGAGTAACGGAACACATGGAACGGCAAAAATGATGTTGGCAAGCTGTTTGGATTTATTTTCATTTTGTTTCTGTCGCATTTTATGTTCGTTTTGCCGGAGATCAAAGAGATCAAAGCCAGGAGAGAAAGCTTACCACGTGTTGTGAGTCATCATTTTGTTCATATTTACCGTAAATTCCGGACTATAAACCGCTACTTTTTTCCCCAAACTTTCAACCCTGCGGCTTATTCAGTGATGCGGACAATTTATGTAATTTTTCTAACGGCCGCCAGCGGCGCTCGAGTACAAAAGGTAAGATTTAGACCGGTGGGATATATGCGCCGAGGAAGACTGCAACTTCTTAGCTTGTGCACAAATTAAATTAGCGTAGACATATCCTCATCATGCAAATTGATGACGTCAGTTATAAGGAGTAAGATGAGGACGGTTAACCATGGTTTCTACATGTACGGTATGTTTCTTTTTTGACAGAGCTGTTTACTGTGTCGCGAGCGTGTTCCTGGTAGCATTTTGCTACCCTTCACAGGCACGGTTTGGGATGAAAGTTATAATATTATTATTAAAGCTTCGAAAACTCTCTCGGTGTACCGTCTTTCTTTGTAAATATGTGTAACCATGTGTAATATGTATTTGCAACTGTATATTTTTGTAATGTATTTATTTTAGAAACTTATTCTGATATGTTTTGCACGAGCAAATGAGAAAGAAGGGGCGGGGCAAACGCGGGCTGACGGGAAGTGGAGTAAAGGTGAGCCGTGTTTGTGGACGCGGCCGACAATAGTGGATATATACCTTTGGAAATATAACTTTTTTCCTTGGATTACTTTCAACGGGCACCCGGACTCTGCAGGTCTGCATCAAACCTTAAGTACCGGTATCATTTGCCGTTCGTTTTGCCGGCTGTGATTTTTGGACTGCGTCCGGTATGGGTTAATTTTGTGTTTGTGTTGCATTTTTTCAATGTGGGCGCATGCGGCTAATATACAGGTGCGGCTTGTGTATGTAGAAAATCGGTTTTCCTCCCGAAATGTGGTGGGTGCGGCTAACATACAGGTGCGGCTTGTGTATGCACAAAATCGGTTTTCCTCCCGAAATGTGATAGGTGCGGCTTATAATCAGGTGCGCTCTATAGTCCGGAATTTACGGTAGTTTCTTTTGTCTTTTATTAACATATTTGGTATTGGAGGAATCCAAAAGTAATTGAAAGTAATCGAGTTAAAGTAACCCTACCCAACCCTGGCAGTAACTACTACCAAATGAATCATGTGACTCAAATAGTCAAACTGATATAACTGGACAGATTATGACTAATGTGCCGTGACCTTTTACAACATTCTATTATGAAATGAAATGATTTGCATTTATATAGCGCTTTTCAAATCAAGACTTCCCAAAGCGCTTTACAATGTGCTCCACATTTCCCAATAGCGGCCTTGCAGCCATGTAAGGCGCTAACCTGCTTATTGGGGGTATTGGGGGTTCAGTGTCTTACCCAAGGACACTTCGACATGTAACACGGACGAGCAGGGTTTCGAACTGGGATCGCTTGTTCCCAAGACGAGCGCTCTACCTCCTGAGCTACTGCCGCCCCCATCTTCTCTCTGTCTTAATAAGAATGTTCCAATACTTTTTGTTTTCATGTTTGCGTGAATGCTAAACAAATTTGACACCCTCACAACCTTTAGAAGACCTCTAGCATTCCGGATTGCTTCCCCCACCCCCCAAGAGCCTCAAGCTGGCAGATCATTGGTCCTTCTGGATGAATGTCACCCCAACCTGCCCCGAAACAGGAAGTGTGAAGTTTTCATCTCAACCCCCAACACCTCCAACCCCGTCCAGTGTCAAACACTTTGCGAAAACTCACTGGCTGGTCTAAGAGAGTAGCAAGGTTCAATTAACGCGTTGGCTAGGAGGAAGGACATCCCCCCAGGGCTAAATCCGTCTCGGCAGCGCCACCTTTCTCCAAATGTCACGAGCGAGGTGCGAGTGTCCCGGGGACAATGAGCGGTATTGAGTTTCGCAGGGAGACTTAGCAGCACCCAAACTTAGCGCCTGACCCCCTGAGGATGTCGGTATGTGTGTGTGTTGATACTGTCGGTAAAATGAGTGTCTTAACAACAGGATGTTGCGCAACGTATGCAAGGTTAGCGACACCGCATTTTGACAATGACTTTGGAACTTTTGTCCTCCGGGCAGGTAGGAGGCAGTATAACACAACTGTTTTACTTTTTTTGCTTGCTTTTGGATGGGGGATTAGGCTTCAGACTTTACAAGAGGATTCTCTGGTTTAATATTCACTCAATCTCCTTTGTGCTTTCGACAACAAGCCAGTGCATTGATTAGGGTTTGTAAACCTCAGTGTTCTGGTTTGCCCGCGTCCCCGCGTCCCGGACGCATCATTTTTGCTGTGGACGCATTGGGTCAAATCAACATGCGTCCCCGGGACGCAACTTTTTTGACACCAAATTGTCAGTATTACCAGATTACATTTTTTTTTAAACAAAGATTTACCGCACTCCTAACTTTTCGTCAGGCAGATCCGCCATTGTTGTTTTGGTCTCGCGCCGGTCTCGGCAAATGAGATCTCGTTGCTTCGAGATGACGTCATTGTTGTGGCGGTTGTCGAAGAGAAATATGCCTCAGAAAAAATAGTTGGTATTAGGTGCAAATCAACAAAAAATTGGTAATTTCTTCAGTGTCGGTAATAAGTCGAAACTTAATACAGAAAGTGGTAACAACGGCAATAATTCCGGCACGAAAAAACGGCGGAGAAATTCTTCAGAAGACCACACAGGCAAGGAAAACACGTGTTTTGAAGCGAATGATTCGACGAAAGAAAATAAACAAAAGAATACTAGCAAGAAAAGGACTTTTCTGCCCAAATGGACTCAATTATACTCCTGGTTATGCTATGAAGAGGATGATAATGGATTGGACTTTGGCGGGACAGCAAACCACAAACAGATGGATCGTATTGAAATATTTAAAAAAAAGATTGTTTCCATCCATCCATTATCTGCACTGCTTATCCCCAGTAGGGTCGCGGGGGTGCTGGAGCCCATCCCAGCTATCTTCAGGCAGTTGGCAGGGGACACCCTGAACCGATTGCCAGCCAGTTGCAGGGCACACAGGGACAGACAATTCGCCCGTTCATTCACACCTAGGGACAATCTGGACTCTTTCTTTCTTTCTCTCTATCCTTCTCTCTTTCTACCCTTCTGTCTTTCTCTCCTCATTTATTTCCTTCTCTCTTTCTCTCTTTCTATTTCTCTCTGGATCTCTTTCTTTCTCTCTCTTTATTTCCTCCTCTCTCACTATTTCTCTTTTTATCTTTTTTGTTTCTCATGTTCTCCCTCTCTCTTTTTCCCCTCTTTCTCTCTCTTTCTACCTCTCTCTCTCTGTCTTTATCCCTTTCTCTCTTTCCTTATCCAACACTCTTTTTTTCTCCCGCTCCATCTATACCGACCAATTTACCTGAAATGTTTTTGGAATTTGGGAGGAAACCCACGCAAGCACGGGGAGAACATGCAAACTCCGCACAGGAGGTCCGATCTCATGACCTCAGAACTGTGCCGCGCACGCGCTAACCACTGCTCCACCGTGCTGCCCAAAAAAGATTTTATACAATGTAATAAACTCGTTTAGAATGACGGGTGGGCAGCACGGCAGCGCAGTGGTTAGCGTATGTGCGGCACAGTTCATGTCTTGGGAACCTCCTGCGTGGGTTCAAATCCAGCTCCAGACTTCCTGTGCGGAGTTTGTATGTTCTCCCCATGCTTGGGTGGGTTTCCTCCGGGCACTCCGGTTTCCTCCCACGTTCCAAAAACATGCATTTCAGTTGAATTGGCCGGTCTAAATTGTCCCTAAGAGTGAATGAGCGAGTGAGCTGTCTGTCCCCGTGTGCCCTGCGATTGGCTGGCAACCAGTTCAGGGTGTCCCCTGCCCACTGCCCGAAAATAGCTGGGATGGGCTCCAGTACCCCCGCAACCCTATTGAGGATAATAGGTGCAGATAATGGATGGATGGAAGGTCGGTCCAAATTGTCCCTAGGTGTGAATGAACGAGCGAGTTGTCTGTCCCCGTGTGCCCTGCGATTGGCTGGCAACCAGTTCAGGGTGTCCCCTGCCCACTGCACGATGATTGCTGGGATGGGCTCCAGCACCCCCACGACCCTACTGAGGATAAGCGGTGTAGCTAATGAGATGAAAATGACGGGTATGATGGTCAATCTTTCCTCTGATTCCAAATCACAAAATTTGGGCACCCTATAAAAAGAACTACCCCCAACTTTAGCACACACTCCTCTCTCTGGCAGGGCTTTTCACCGTTTACTCTCAAAATGAAAAGAGACAGGCCGTCGTGTTGGCAGAGCAGAAAGAGACAAAATGAAGCCCTCTCGCTACACTGACGCCATCATCACTCCTGCAATTATTTTCACTACGCCATACAAATTCAACACCCATCTTACTAGTATTTGTGTGCCTCTTTTCCCGCTGGGAGGAAGAAAAAGCAAGATGGATTTTTTTTTTTTACGCCACCGAAATCATTTTGTCACGCAAGGTTAACGCACAGCTTCCTTATCATCACTTATACACGTACGCACGCAAATCTCACGAGAGAGTGCTACCGGGAAACGCTATGCAAACACAACAGGACTCACGTGCCGAGGTTCAGCTACTGGAAATTGAAAAGCACGATAGAATGTTAATACAGAGTCGTGCATCTAATAAATACCAACTCATTCAGTGCATTAGTCGAGTCAAGTCATGTTTATTTGTGATGCCCTTCATCACAAAGAGTCTCAAAGGGCTGCACAGACCACAGATTATTGCAAACCACAGAATATTATGACACCATCCCCTGATCTAAAACCTACATGAGGGCAAGGAAAAACTAAAAAACCTCAGGATGAGTCAAGTTAAGTCAAGTCATGTTTATTTGTGACACCCTTAATTACAAGGAGTCTCAAAGGGCTGCACGGACAGCAGATTATTGCAAACCACAGACTATTATGAGACCATCCCCTGATCTAAAACCTACATGAGGACAAGGAAAAACTCAAAAACCTCAGGATGAGTCAAGTCAAGTCATGTTTATTTGTGATGCCCTTCATCACAAAGAGTCTCAAAGGGCTGCACAGACCACAGATTATTGCAAACCACTGACTATAATGACACCATCCCCTGATCTAAAACCTACATGAGGGCAAGGAAAACTTAAAAACCTCAGGATGAGGATGAGGAAGTTAAGTCATGTTTATTTGTGACACCCTTAATTACAAGGAGTCTCAAAGGGCTGCACAGACAGCAGATTATTGCTAACTACAGACTATTATGAGACCATCCCCTGATCTTAAACCTACATGAGGACAAGGAAAAACTCAAAAACCTCAGGATGAGTCAAGTCAAGTCAAGTCATGTTTATTTGTGACGCCCTTAATCACAAAGAGTCTCAAAGGGCTGCACAGACCACAGATTATTGCTAACTACAGACTATTATGACACCATCCCCTGATCTAAAACCTACACGAGGGCAAGGAAAAACTCAAAAACCTCAGGATGAGTCAAGTCAAGTCATGTTTATTTGTGATGCCCTTCATCACAAAGAGTCTCAAAGGGCTGCACAGACCACAGATTATTGCTAACTACAGACTATTATGACACCATCCCCTGATCTAAAACCTACATGAGGGCAAGGAAAAACTTAAAAACCTCAGGATGAGTCAAGTCAAGTCATGTTTATTTGTGACACCCTTAATTACAAGGAGTCTCAAAGGGCTGCACAGACAGCAGATTATTGCTAACTACAGACTATTATGAGACCATCCCCTGATCTTAAACCTACATGAGGACAAGGAAAAACTCAAAAACCTCAGGATGAGTCAAGTCTAGTCAAGTCATGTCTATTTGTGACGCCCTTAATCTCAAGGAGACTCAAAGGGCTGCACAGACCACAGATTATTGCAAACCACAGGCTATTATGACACCATCCCCTGATCTAAAACCTACATGAGAGCAAGGAAAAACTTAAAAACCTCAGGATGAGTCAAGTCATGTTTATTTGTGACGCCCTTCATCACAAAGAGTCTCAAAGGGCTGCACAAACCACAGATTATTGCAAACTACAGACTATTATTACACTATCCCCTGATCTAGAACCTACATGAGGGCAAGGAAAAAAACCTCAACATGAGGAAAATGAAGAAACCTTGAGAAGGGACCTCACATGAGGTCATCCCCCTTTCAGGACGACTAGGCTGCAACGGATGTTGCAATAACAAATAATACATAGATATTGTCAACATAAAATCTAGGTTATTCATATGCTATAGAATAGAAGTGTGTTTTAAGCCTAGGTTTAAACATTAACATCAATACGTTTTCAGAAGCATTGTCCCTGAATGCCAAAACGTATAACGACATTTTACATTAAATTTCACGAGAAAAATAACTTATCTGAAGGCTTTGGCACTGCTGATCAGTAAGTATCAAGCCTCTGGGAATGAGTTCACTAAGATAAATCACCACTATATGGCAGTAGTAATAACTTGTTAGATATAACTTGGTCACAAAACTAAGAGTTGCAAAAACTAGTCTTTGAAATTGCTTCTCCCTCATCCCAAATGCAGGGTTGGGTAGGGTTACTTTAACTTGATTACTTTCAATGACTTTTGGATTACTCCAATACCAAATATGCTAATAAAAGACAAAAGAAACTAAATAGGAATAAAATGACAACATTTTGTGCAGGCTTGGGGAGTAACGGAATACATGGAACGGCAAAAATGATGTTGGCAAGCTGTTTGGATTTATTTTCATTTTGTTCTGATATCACTCTGAAACAAGATACAGGGAAAATATATAGCCGGAGTAGCTCACCGAAGTCGTTGTGTTCAATAATAATGTGCAACCATGGTCCTCTTATATCCGTGAGTGTAGTAAATCCAGGAGAATAAAATATTTACAAATACAGAATAGTAAAACATGCTTTCTCTATGCCGTAGACAACAAACCTAACTTGCTATTCACATTCATCTTTTTCGGCCAATTGCAGGCTTTGTTTTGTCCCTTTAGCCTATCCGAGCCTGTAAATGATAAAAAGGATCCGCCCCCTTTACCTCTGAATAACTTTAGCCAATAGTGACTGATTCAAATGATGATTGACACATTAGTTAGCCAATGAAACGCCGGTAAATAAATCCCAGCATACACCGCGGACTACTTCGCGTTCGGGGGAAAATCTGGTCGACGGCTGCTTGCTTTAGTTGCAAGACTTTGCGACTTAATATTGATCCATATATAAGGCGCACTGTATTATAAGGCGCATGGTCAGCTTTTGAAAAAAATAAAGGCTTTTAGGTGCGCCTTATAGTGCGGAAAATATGGTAATTGAAAGTAATCAAGTTAAAGTAACCCTACCCAACCCTGATCCTAATATTTTCATTTTTTGAAATCTTATTTTTGTCAGGACCAGAACGGAGACAGGACCCACTTGCGTTGCGTTTCTCATACGTTTTACTGGATAAAGAGAAAGGGTTGCGCCCACGATCCGGTGATAGCTGGATGCGGGGAGAAGGTAGCTCTGAACGCGGAAGTGGATCTTTCGTGGCGAGCGATAGCGGTGTCGGGAACGGAAAAACGGGTCAGTAGCCGGGACAGGAGAGCAAAAACGTGGGTGGGGTCGGAAGCGAGTCATAAGCCGGGACGGGAGAGTAGACGTGATCAGGATCAAAAAACGGGTGGAAGCCGGGAAACAGACGGGAGCGAAAACAGGTTGGAGTCGGGGTGGAAAAAGGCTTGCCTACAGAAATCTGAGGTTCGCAGACGGACTGACAACAGGTGACAGAAAGACGTGGGTTTAAATCACAGGTGTCAAACAGGCGGCCCGCGGGCCAGATCAGGCCCGCTAAGGGATTGAATCCGGCCCGCGAGACAACACTCAGAGAAGCGCAAGAGAAAAACAAGCAGCAGGTCGAAATATGTCAACTTGATGTTGCCAAAGCCAGGTGCCTCTCACAAAGACACCGTACTTGTATTTGTATCTCTCTCTCTCTCTCTCTCTCTCTCTCTCTCTCTCTCTCTCTCTCTCTCTCTCTCTCTCTCTCTCTCTCTCTCTCTCTCTCTCTTTCACTACTCTCTGTGTCTGTCTCTTTCACTACTCTCTGTGTCTGCCTCTTTCACTACTCTCTGTGTCTGCCTCTTTCACTACTCTCTGTGTCTGTCTCTTTCACTACTCTCTGTGTCTGTCTCTTTCACTACTCTCTGTGTCTGTCTCTTTCACTACTCTCTGTGTCTGTCTCTTTCACTACTCTCTGTGTCTGCCTCTTTCACTACTCTCTGTGTCTGCCTCTTTCACTACTCTCTGTGTCTGTCTCTTTCACTACTCTCTGTGTCTGTCTCTTTCACTACTCTCTGTGTCTGTCTCTTTCACTACTCTCTGTGTCTGTCTCTTTCACTACTCTCTGTGTCTGTCTCTTTCACTACTCTCTGTGTCTGTCTCTTTCACTACTCTCTGTGTCTGTCTCTTTCACTACTCTCTGTGTCTGTCTCTTTCACTACTCTCTGTGTCTGTCTCTTTCACTACTCTCTGTGTCTGTCTCTTTCACTACTCTCTGTGTCTGCCTCTTTCACTACTCTCTGTGTCTGTCTCTTTCACTACTCTCTGTGTCTGTCTCTTTCACTACTCTCTGTGTCTGTCTCTTTCACTACTCTCTGTGTCTGTCTCTTTCACTACTCTCTGTGTCTGTCTCTTTCACTACTCTCTGTGTCTGTCTCTTTCACTACTCTCTGTGTCTGTCTCTTTCTACTCTCTGTGTCTCTCTTTTTTCACTTCCTTTGTTTCTCTTTGTCTCTTTCTCTGTGTCTTTTTAACTTCTCTTGCTTTAACTTCCATTTTTCGTTTTCTCCCTTTTCTTTTTCTTTCTTCCTACCCTTTACGCTTTCTTTTCTCTTTCATCTCCTTCTGTCTTTCTATTTCCCTTTGGATTTCTTTCTTCCTCTCCCTTTTTTCCCCCTCTCTTACGACTTTTCTTTTTATCTCCTTCTTTGTCCCGCCCTCTCTCTTCTTTTCCCTCCCTCTTTCTCTTATTTCTTTATCCCTCTTTTTCTTTCTCTTTAATCTACTAATTTGGCCCCCGACAGAATGTTTGTTCTATCGTGTGGCCCCCGAGTTCAAATGAGTTTGACACCCCTGGTTTAAATAGTGACAGGGAGCCAATCGAAGTCCGAGGCAGTTGGCGACTTTTAGGTGCGCCTTACAGTGCGGCAAATACGGTAGTCGACTTGAGCGAAGGTTTCTACGCCTACGCACACAAACTACCGTTTGTTTAATCCTCTTTTGTGCCAATAAGGGGGAAAATTAACGAGCCGCGACAATCAATTAAACTTCGGCGCCTCTAATCACAGCAACACTTTAGAAAGATAAACACGGGGAAGCCTCGAGAAAGACTCGTTCGCTTGCGTCTTTTTGGCACGAGGAGCCGTATCATTTGCATAATCGCCGATAGCCGACGCGGTTGTCATGGGAAACGGATGACGGGGAGAGATTTCGAGCGAATGCCGCAGTGGTGAGCAAAGACGGGATGCGTTACACAGCACGAGTGGGAAAAAGTAGGTTTTTCGAAATGGATTTCGTCTATTTACAAACGGTTGGTTGGGCAACTTGAGTACTGCAATGATATCACAGTTTATTATTGTGAAAAGTCATTGTTTATTGTCTAGTGGAAGCTAGAGCTCTTGTTGGTGATAGGAATGAGTGGAGAAGTGTTGTAAAGGGATAGTGTTCTAAGGGCTGTATGATGCAGCAGGGGTAAACCAGCGAAAGCTGTCGGGCCCTGCTGTTGAACAGAAGAGTGTGTTGTGTCACCCTGACCCGAGTGGCACGGACGCTTTCTTGTGTCCCGTTTCATCTGGAGGGACGAAAGCTTGACCGACTGAAGTGCCTAACCTGTTTGGGTTGGCCATGGTCCAAAATTTTTGTGCGTGTTTTTTGCCATTTTTTCCTTATTATTTCCTTTGTTATTGTATGTGTTTGTCTTGCTGTCGGTCACCCCTCTCGAGGGATGTGACCAAGGGTTGGAGAGAGAGAGATAGAGATAGAAAAAGAAAGAGAGAAAGAGAAAATGAGAGAAAGAGAAAGAGAGAAAGAGACAAAGAGAGAAAAGGCAAGTGAGAGAAATAAAGAGAGAGAGAAATGGAGAGAGAAAGAGGGATTGAAGAAAAAAAGAAAGAAAGAGAAAAAGAAAGAGAGCGAGAAAAAGAGAGAAAGAAAGATAGAGAAAGAGAAAGAGAGAAAAAGAGAGAAAGAAAGATAGAGAAAGAGAAAGAGAGAAAAAGAGAGAGAGAGGAAAAGAGAAAGAAAGAGAAAAGGAGAGAGAGAAAGAAAGAGAGAGAGAGAGAGAAAAAAGAGAAAGAGAAAGAAAGAGAAAAAGAAAGAGAGAGTGCGAGAAGAAGAAAGAAAGAGAGAAAGAGGGCAAGAAAAGAGAGAAAGAAAGAGAAAGAGGGCAAGAAAAGAGAGAAAGAAAGAGAAAGAGAGAGAGAGAGAGAGAGAGAGAGAGAGAGAGAGAGAGAGAGAGAGAGAGAAAGAGAAAGAGATGGAGAGAAAAAGAGAAAGAAAGAGAAAAGGAGAGAGAGAGAAAGATAGAGAGAAAGAAAGAGAGCGCAAGAGAAAGCGAAAGAAAGAGAAAAAGAAAGAGAGACAGCGAGAAAAAGAAAGAGAGAAAGAGACAAAGAGAGAGAGAAAGCGAGAGCAAGAGAGAGAAAGAGAAAGAGAAGGAAAGAGAAAAAGAAAGAGAGACAGCAAGAAAAAGAGAAAGAGACAAAGAGAGAGAAAGAGAGAAAAAGAGAGAGAGAGAGAGAGAGAAAAAGAGAAAGAGAGAGAACGAAAGAGAGAAAAATAGAAAGAGAAAAAGTGAAAAAGCAGAGAAAGAGAGAAAGAAAGAGTCATATCCAAATATTGCTTCTTGTGTTCGCTTTGCATTTCAATGTATCCATTCATTGCGTTTCCTGTTATCGGGCTACCTTGATTCCGTTCTCCCAAAAGATATCCTGCAATTTAGTGTTAGATCCGGTGTTTTTATGCTTGTAATTGCAGTTTTTTGTTAGTGTAACATGAAAATGGTAAAAGTAAGAAAAGGCTGGTTTTAAATATGTGTAAGATATGCTCGAAAGAAAGAGAAAAAGAAAGAGAGACAGCGAGAAAAAGAAAGAGAGAAAGAGACAAAGAGAGAGAGAAAGCGAGAGCAAGAGAGAGAAAGAGAAAGAGAAGGAAAGAGAAAAAGAAAGAGAGACAGCAAGAAAAAGAGAAAGAGACAAAGAGAGAGAAAGAGAGAAAAAGAGAGAGAGAGAGAGAGAGAAAAAGAGAAAGAGAGAGAACGAAAGAGAGAAAAATAGAAAGAGAAAAAGTGAAAAAGCAGAGAAAGAGAGAAAGAAAGAGTCATATCCAAATATTGCTTCTTGTGTTCGCTTTGCATTTCAATGTATCCATTCATTGCGTTTCCTGTTATCGGGCTACCTTGATTCCGTTCTCCCAAAAGATATCCTGCAATTTAGTGTTAGATCCGGTGTTTTTATGCTTGTAATTGCAGTCTTTTGTTAGTGTAACATGAAAATGGTAAAAGTAAGAAAAGGCTGGTTTTAAATATGTGTAAGATATGCTCGAAAGAAAGAGAAAAAGAAAGAGAGACAGCGAGAAAAAGAAAGAGACAAAGAGAGAGAGAAAGCGAGAGCAAGAGAGAGAAAGAGAAAGAGAAGGAAAGAGAAAAAGAAAGAGAGACAGCAAGAAAAAGAGAAAGAGACAAAGAGAGAGAAAGAGAGAAAAAGAGAGAGAGAGAGAGAGAGAAAAAGAGAAAGAGAGAGAACGAAAGAGAGAAAAATAGAAAGAGAAAAAGTGAAAAAGCAGAGAAAGAGAGAAAGAAAGAGTCATATCCAAATATTGCTTCTTGTGTTCGCTTTGCATTTCAATGTATCCATTCATTGCGTTTCCTGTTATCGGGCTACCTTGATTCCGTTCTCCCAAAAGATATCCTGCAATTTAGTGTTAGATCCGGTGTTTTTATGCTTGTAATTGCAGTTTTTTGTTAGTGTAACATGAAAATGGTAAAAGTAAGAAAAGGCCGGTTTTAAATATGTGTAAGATATGCTCGTTATTGAGGAAGGAGCGGACTGATCTTGACTTTAAGCTTGGAGATTGCAACAGAAAGCAACAAAGTTTCAAATTCCAGACAGCACTGTTAACCATCCATCCATCATCTGCACTGCTTATCCTCAGTAGGGCCGCGGGGTTGCTGGAGCCCATCCCAGCTGTCTTCGGGCAGTGGGAGGAGGACACCCTGAACTAGTTGCAGGACACAACTCACTCGCTCATTCACACCTAGGGACAATTTGGACTAGCCAATTAACCTGACACGCATGCTTGATTGCGAAGTGCTTGGAGGAAACCCACAGAAGCACTGGGAGAACATGCAAACTCCGCACAGGAAGGCTCGGAGCTAGATTTCAACCCATGACCTCGGAACTCTGCAGCTGACGCGCTAACTACTTAGCTGCAGTGCCGTCGACAGCACCGTTAATGTGTATTATTTGTGTATGTGCGATTTAATTCAAAGTTACAGTGCATGAAGGTAAAAACTGACGTTGTGTCCTAAATGCGGTATTTTGAAGTCAATGTCGAACGAAGTTGAAAAGTAAAGTTAGTAGAGTTTGTCGAGAACCGGCTTCTTCGGCTCGGCTCACTAAAAGGAACCGGCTCTTTCAGGTCCTAAACGGCTCTTCAGGTTGTTTTTGCTTCTTTAGTCCCAACATGACCAAATCTGATGTAAAATTATGCACAACATGACTTAAAGGAAGGGGGGAATAGAACAAAAAAGAAAAAAATACCAAAATGAAAAAGGAGTGAAAAGCTGGGAAAAAAAGAAACAAAAAGAAGAGAAAAAAAAGAAGGAAACATTTTGAAAAAGCCAGAAAAAAAGAAAAGAAACGTAGGAAAAAAAATTCTTGCTATAGTGGGATCAAATTGACATTTCGGTCCAAATTGTCCCTAGGTGTGAATGAGCGAGCGAGTTGTCTGTCCCCGTGTGCCCTGCTATTGGCTGGCAACCAGTTCAGGGTGTCCCCTGCCCACGGCCCGATGATTGCTGGGATGGGCTCCAGCACCCCCGTGACCCTACTGAGGATAAGCGGTGCAGCTAATGAGATGAGATGACCTATCTAGAGGAGTTACTTAAGCAGGTCCTCAAATTGTTAAAGTTACTGAAAGTTACTCCGAGTTCGGATAAAGTTAGCTCGTTAGGTTTCTAGAGCCGAGTCTATTTTTAGCCCAACAGAGTTGTTGTTGCAAACGGTGACGAACAGGAGTTCTTTTTGATTGACAGCAGCCTCAGATGGTATCCCCGCCTTATTAAAGGCAGAGGGAGGTCGAGTTCAAAGGTCATTGGGATTTACGAAGAAACCATATTGTGTACGACGACCGCCATTGTGTGCACCTGAGCCGTGCGGCTCAGAGTTTGTCGAGAACCGGCTTCTTCGGCTCGGCTCACTAAAAGGAACCGGCTCTTTGGGGTCCTAAACGGCTCTTGAGGTTGGATTACTACTAAATTGGATTAATACTAAATACTACTAAAATGACTAAATTTTGTGCAGGCATTGAACAGCAAAAAAATTATGTTGGCAAGCCGTTTGGATTTATTTTCGTTTTGTTTCTCTCGCATTTTATGTTAGTTTTGCCGGATATCAAAGAAATCAAAGCCAGGAAAGAAAGCTTATCACGTGTTGTGAGTCATCAACTTATTCATATTTAGATTATTTTGTCTTTTATTAGCATATTTGGTATTGGAGTCATCCAAATGTTATTGAAAGTAATCCAGTTAAAGTAACCCTACCCAACCCTAGTCGCATTTTATGTTAGTTTTGGCGGAGATCAAAGCCAGGAGAGAAAGCTTACCACGTGTTGTGAGTCATCATTTTATTCATATTTAGTTTTTTTTGTCTTTTATTAGCATATTTGGTATTGGAGTAATCCAAAAGTAATTGAAAGTAATCCAGTTAAAGTAACCTTACCCAACCCTAGTCGCATTTTATGTTAGTTTTGCCGGAGATCAAAGAGATCAAAGCCAGGAGAGAAAGCTTACCACGTGTTGTGAGTCATCATTTTATTCATATTTAGATTATTTTGTCTTTTATTAGCATATTTGGTACTGGAGTAATCCAAAGTAATTGAAAGCAATCCAGTTAAAGTAACCCTACCCAACCCTGCCGATCGGCGCTGGTGCACCAAAAACCCAGAATTTATCAGTTTTTCTGTGTGGAACCACAATTCTCCTAAACACCTG
This sequence comes from Urocampus carinirostris, assembly GCF_059441175.1. Lineage (NCBI taxonomy): Eukaryota > Metazoa > Chordata > Actinopteri > Syngnathiformes > Syngnathidae > Urocampus > Urocampus carinirostris. The sequence continues at coordinate 6,506,902 of NC_142359.1, read as the reverse complement.
GACACCGAGGGCAGAACTTTATGATGACTCACAACACGTGGTAAGCTTTCTCTCCTGGCTTTGATCTCTTTGATCTCCGGCAAAACGAACATAAAATGCGACAAACAAAACGAGAATAAATCCAAACAGCTTGCCAACATCATTTTCGCCGTTCCATGTGTTCCGTTACTCCCCAAGCCTGCACAAAATGAGCTTTTGCGGTTCGCCAGCCCTGCATTGGAGGCAAGCACTCCGTTAAATTGAGTAAATTTGTTGGCCTGTCTTAAAGAGATAAGACAAATGTCACTCTTTTGAGCACTAACCCAGAAAATAGCTAAATGTTTATTATTAGTCTAGCTCATTGTAATGACTTGTTCTCAAATACTCCAGGTGTCATATTTGATCCCAATACGTCATTTCAGTTACATGTGAAAAATATAATTGAACTATTTTTTCCACCTTCGCAATATTGGAATGATTGGCTGTCGAAATCAGATACTGAGATTATAATTTATGCGTTTGATACTGTAATGTATTGCACTCTGGTCTCCAAGCCAAAACCTCAGCCCCATGAGGAATATTCAAAAGAAGCTAATAACATTTATGACGCTACAAAACGTAAACATACATTAAAAGCATCGTGGAAAGAGGAGTTCACGTGGCATGACTGAAGATGAGTAAATATAGGTATATGCTGATGGCAGATGGAAAACAGCTATTTCATATACGTGCAATGAATGTTATAAGTAGATTTATAATAAACTTAACTTTAAAGTGTTGTTCTGTTATATATTCTGATTATCAATCCTTAATACTTGGCAACAATGTTTATTTTGGGATGTGAGAGAGAGAGAGACAGAGAGAGAGAGACAGAGAGAGACAGAGACAGACAGAGAGACAGAGACAGAGAGAGAGACAGAGAGAGACAGAGACAGAGAGACAGAGAGAGACAGAGACAGAGAGAGACAGAGAGAGACAGAGAGAGAGAGACAGAGACAGAGGGAGAGAGACAGAGACAGAGAGACAGAGACACAGAGAGAGACAGAGACAGAGAGAGACAGAGAGAGAGAGAGAGACAGAGAGAGCGAGACAGAGAGAGAGCGAGACAGAGAGAGAGCGAGACAGAGAGACAGAGAGAGAGAGAGAGAGAGAGATAAGATTCGGTAATATGCAATGTAGGTGGTGTGGTTTACTGTGGGCTTTTACTCTGCCGGGTAGAGTTAAAGAGCCTCATGGCATGAGGAAGAAAAGATCTCTTCAGTCTGTCCGTAGTACAAGACAGTGACAGCAGTCTGTCGCTGAAACTGCTCTTCTGTCCGGAGATAATGCTGTGTAGTGGATGCGATGGATTGTCCATGATTGACCTCAGCTTTTTCAGTGCGCGTCTCTCAGCTACTGTTGTCAGGCTGTCCAGCTCTTTGCCCACAACAGAGCTCGCTTTCCTAGCCAGTTTATTGAGACGAGAGGCATCCTTCTTCTTGACGCCGCCTCCCCAACACGCTGTCGCATAGAAGAGGGCGCTTGCCACAACTGTCTCATAGAATATTTTCAGGAGCTTTTTGCAGATGTTGAAGGAGGCCAGCCTTCTGAGGAAGTAAAGTCGGCTTTGACCTTTCCTACATAGAGTTTCTGTGTTGGCACTCCAGTCCAGTTTATTGTCCAGCTGCACACCCAGGTATTTGTAGGTCTGGACAAATTCTACACATTCTCCTTTGATGGTTACAGGAACCGGGTGAGTTCTGGTTCTCCTGAAGTCCACCACCATCTCCCTGGTCTTGGTGGTGTTCAGGTGCAGGTGGTTTGCGTGGCTCCATCGGACAAAGTCCTGAATCAATTTCCTGTACTCCTCCTCCTGCCCGTTTCTGATACATCCCACGATCGCAGTGTCGTCTTGTTGTGTTTAAAGTTGTGAAAAAATGGGGCAGGCAACTTTTCAGAGTTGTCTGCCCTTTCAGACACTTGTTCCTAGTCTCCATGGAGGTTTTAGATTAAGAGTTTTTGTAATTTGGGTGATTATGCGTCATACAAATACATGTGTAACCAATGGCTATGACTACTTATGCTGGACGATTAATCTCACCAGTTTATTTTATACATAACTAGTTTAAGTACAATGCCGCTATTAGTGCTTCTATTTTTCCACTTCGTTTGCATGACATTACCATAACCATTAATAACAATTTGTTCATTTGGGGTGGTTAGAAAATAAGCGCTGTATGGGGAAAGTGGGTCAAGGAGAAGGCGAGTGTTACCTTCAAGGGAGTTGACCCTTTCTATTTTCCCAGCTCATTAGTCAAGAAGGATCCGGGGCAAGTTGCACCATCTATTTCGGTCCTTCTCCCCAATTCTGGCCTCTGGGACAGACACAGGACATCATCACAGGATTTGGACAGGTTCAATGTGGCACAGTATTGCACAGATATATATTTAACAGTGTGTAGGAGTATGGACTTAGAAACCTGCGATGGTATCCATTTAAATCGACCGAAGCTGTATTGCCATAAAGTAAAACTAGAGTTAGTAATCCATCACCTAGGTCCAGATAAGCCCAAATCTAAATTGATGGATTGTGTGGCAGCTTTACAGGGGCACTCATTAATCACTCGCTGGTGGTCCCTCAAGTGTTGCACACACTTGCATCAGGTGTAAATTGTAAATTACTAGGCATCACTTTACACAGTCGATGACGTCAGTTTCAGGCCAACGGGTTGAAACACGTGAATGGATTTACAGGTCCGTAAATAAATGAAATGTTGAAAAACATACGAAGGACATTTGTAAGCCATTTGGTCGCTAGATTTGTGAGATGCTACTGCCATCTAGTGGCAGCTAAGCATACAGCCAAATGAGTACCAAAATCCTTCGTTTTTTTCGCAAGAGGTTGCATTCCCAAACGTATCTGGGATGGTCAAAACCTGTAAAATAAAATGTATTTATCTAATAAGCTATTATATATTGAAATCAAATGACCCAGTGAACAGGTTCATAGTTTTAATGGCTTTGTCCTCACAAATACCTTTTGCGCTATGAAATTATACCTTTTAAAAGTCTTACTACGACACTGTATATTGTATTGCACTAAAGCAGGGGTGTCAAACTCATTTTAACTCGGGGGCCACACGATGGAACAAACATTCTGTCGGGGGCCGGACTAGTAGATTAAGGTGAAAGAAAGAGATAAAGAAATAAGAGAAAGAGGGGGATAAAGAGAGAGAGGGAGAGAGCCTGAGAAACAAAAGAGATAAAAAGTAAGAGAAGGGAAAAGGAAAGGGAGAGGAAGAAAGAAATCCAAAGAGAAATAGAAAGACAGAAAGAGAGAAAAAGCGCCAAGGGTATGAAGAAAGAGAGAAGAGAAAAGGAAAAAAGAAAGTTATAGCAGAAGGTTAAACGACACAGAGAAAGACACAAAGAGCAACAAAAAAAGAGAAAAAGAGTGGGAGAAAAGGGGTGGAAAAGAAAGAGAGAGCGAGAGAGAAATAAATACAAGTACAGTGTCTTTGTGAGAGGCACTTGGCTTTGGCAACATCAAGTTGATATATTTCAACTTGCAGCTCGTTTTTCTCTTGCACTTCTCTGAGTGTTGTCTCGCGGGCCGGATTCAATCCCTTAGCGGGCCTGATCTGGCCTGCGGGCCGCCTGTTTGACACCTGTGCACTAAAGCGTTGAATATGATTTCAGAACATTATCCTTCCTGATAGATTTATCCGGTAAAAAAGGGGTACTCAATCAGGATTTCTTTAATATTAGACACCTGCAAAATGTCGCAAGATTCCAGTTCCATTGTTTGATTATTGTGCAGTGTATAATATTGACTATTGCATCACTGCCCCCATCAGATAAATCAATCATGTTCCTGTTTTTTTGTTATTCACAACTTCTAGGGTTGATCTGATCATTGCAACAATGAACGTGATAAAAAGGTTATCAGTGAAGGGCCACAAGACAGGGATGGGATTTTCATATCTGTAGGACCAGATTAATGTGTTCACGTGATGGCTTTTGGGGAAACTATGATTTTAAAAACGCTTGCATGTACATAATGTAAGTTCATCAAGACGTTTGTGAACAAATTGTACCGCAATGTTGACAATCAGGAGACTTATTGACTAGGCCCTAGTCGCAGGGGTGTCAAAAAGGCAGTCCGCAGGCCGGATCAGGCCCGCTGGGAGATTGTATCCAGTCCGCGAGACAATGCTCAGAGAAGCAAGAGAGAAAAACGAGCTGCAGGTTGAAATATGTACACTTGATGTTGCCAAAGTCAGGTGCCTCTTACAAACGATGTACTTGTATTTTTCTCTCTCTCTCTTCCTCTGTCTACCTCCCTCCCTCAATTTTCTCTCACTCTCTCTTTCAGTCTTTTTGTTCCTGTCTCTTTCTCTAGTTGTCTTTTACCTTCTCTTCACTATTTCCTTTTCTCTCTTTCAATTGCTCTGAGTTTCTTTCTCCCCCCCCCCCCCCCCTCACTATTTCTGTTTCTCACATTCTTTTCTCTCACTCCATTTCACCCTGTCGGTCTGTCTGCAGTGTTTTTCTCTGTTCCTTTGTCTCTCGTTTTACCTTCTTTTTCCTTCACGCTCTCTCACTTACCTCTTCGGATTTCTTTCCCCCCTCCATCACTATTTTTCTTTTTATATCTTGTGTTTCGCACATTATCTTTCTTTGTCCCACCCCATCTCTTTTGCTCTAATCTACTAGGCCAGCACCCGAGTTTGTCATTTCGTGTGACCCCCAGAGTTAGAATGAGTTTGACACCCCTGTTCTCGTATTTACCAATCATATATTACCCTTTGCTCTACCCAACCTGACACCGAACATTAGGCCAAAGCACTTGTTAGTTTATAGACCATGCAACTCTTCATTAGCAAACAAAAGCCTGACTGTTGTTTCATGTATAGGTCCAAGACCACTGTGCTTAGGATAGTTCCTGCCGATACCCCATTTAACATGTTTACTAGAAGTAAAGACACAATTGATGCCAAACACAAACTGCTTAATATGGGATCATGTTTATTCTGTAACCAAAGCTACAAAAGATAAACGATTTTTTCCCACTGCCGTCGAATCAGCTAACTTTTCATTTCTAAAAGTTATAGGAACAAAGAGGGAAGCATTACTCCAACAGTGTATATCAACTGTGCTCCAAACTGGTGCGCTGCAGCACAGTAATGTAGGTTGGTGTGGGGTAACAAGTTGTTCGATTCGATTTAAAAAATAAAATAAGCAACTAGGGTTTGCGCATAGGTGTCCCTTCTTTTACCTGTAACAATTTCTCCGGGGACAGACGGCTGACTTGCCAGAAGACGTGCTTCCTGGTGGGATGGCAGACCAACTTGTCTGAACACAATCAGGGGCCCAAAGAGTAAAAATTGGCCTATCAAATTGCAGGGCGGAAGTATTTTGATATGGATTAAACCAGACCAAATCAACTACATCCATTAAATGTGAAAGAAAATTCGAAGACTACACTGAAGATTCACAGCTGTAGAACGATTGGTTTTCACAACTGAATTCCAGTCAACGTGCCATGTTTCAGGAACCAGTGCAGAACGTATATAATAATAATAATTTCCTTTGTATTGTGATTCTTTGTAACAATGTACACAGAACGAAATGTCGATACACCTGACCCGTTGTAGCGAGTCGATGCAGCCGCAGCCAGAGGGCGCCGCCATTATACCAATTAGGTATGTCTCGGTCGAGGCGCGAACCAGCGACCTCCCAGTCTCAAAGCGGGCACACTACCATCTATACTTAATAGATCACTTATAGGGTCTCTACAAAAGCTAATGAGAGCTTGCACACCTTAAAAAAAACAAAAACAAAAAAACCTCAGGTTCTGCCTATACATGGGATGAGTCGTGGCAAAAACACTTTTGGGAAAGTACAAAAATCTATTTTGTCTTATCACAATGATCATCTAACCTTGTCATGTGTGGATGCTGCTGTAGTGCCAACAAATTCTGAATAAGAAATGTACCTTTTGCTAGCTCAGTGGTGAGTGACACTGATGACCAAATTAATAAGTGACTTTTCATTCAACATGTCACAAATAAAAAAAACAAACATTTGAGCTACCTAACCAATAACCGAAAGAAGCCATTTTTGGTTCGGTTGATGATTAACTTTTGGGAGCAAATGTAGGATTAACGAGAGGGCTTAGTAGTAATTTAAGTATACAAAGTTTAAAGTATTTTTGCTGTAATATAGAGTACATGGTTTAGAGTTCAGTCGGGATGTGGTTCCAAACCCACCGCATGCTGATAAGCATGCGCATTGCCTGATAAAGTTGTTGATGAAACTTTCTTGTCAAACCATGACTTTGCAACCTTTATTCTGATGCCTGTCAAGTTGTAAAATTCTGTAAACTTGTCATACATAAATATGGATGTCACTTAATGTTTGCACTTTAACCCAGAAATGAAAGGTTTATTGTTGGTTGAGGTCATTGTCGTGAACCTTGACAAAAGTAATAGCCCAGTGACTGGGTCAAATATCAGTCAGACATTTGAAGGACTTATGTAGATTCTAAAAAGCAAACAATACCTGCCTTGTGACTTAAAAGAGTCAAGTTTATATGTATAGCCCTTAATCACAAAGAGTATAAAAGGGCTGTACAGATGAAAGACTAGACTATTATGACACCATCCCCTTATATTGTCAACATAAAAGATGGGTTAATCATATGCTAAGAATAGAAAGGGTGTTTCAGGCTTAGATTTAAACATTTCCACTTAGGTATCATTGCCAGTCTTTCAACCACCAAAAATAAATAAATCACATTATGTAAGTTTCAGTACACATTGGCTTTTATTTTGAACAAACTAATCCACGCCGCATATTTACAATAACATGATCAAATTGCACAAGAACATGATGCTCAAACATATTGCAATGATAGAAATTAAAAAAAAAAAATCCGTGGCTCTCAGAGCTTTAAAAATAATTATATATCACTGAAGTCACCTTTCAGGAGTTCCAGAATCTCCTCTGCAGAGCCTGGAGTCCCTGGAGGGAAGGCAGGGCTGACCTGGAAAACGCTCACAGTGATAGAGGTTGCATGGCACCAATGAAGGACAAATCAGTGAATAAAACCTGCCCTTAATTGCTTGGTTACCTGACTTTTCCAAGCAGTGGCCATACCTCCAGCTCGGGTGGGTGCATTTTGCACCGCTCGTTCGTTGAGAGCGCCGGCGAGCCGGGATGCATTTGCGGGGCAAGAGCACTCCCTACTGGGCGCCCACTGCGAGACAAATACAGCCCATGAATCGTGCGACATAGACAAGATAAAGCAGCAATGCTTTAGTTCGATAGGCCGCATTAAATTAACCCAAATGTGGTGTAAATGCAACAATTAACAGGAGTAAAACGTGCTAAAATGTCCTCTGTTCTACCACGAGTCAAACATTTCCTCAAAATCCCTCTGTTGAAAGGCAAGACAATTCTCATAACAATCGGAATCCAGCTCAGTGTACACGCGGTTGGGTGAAAGGCATTCGCCGTAAAGAAATGAAGTACCAAGCGACGATGAATGCTGGATGTCCGGCTTGTCACTCGGCGCCATGTTGTCTTCATGCTCTTGTATCAAGTACTGCGTCCTGTTCTCCGGCGCCATTGCTCCCGGGTGAAGTAGTCTCGCAGAGGCCACGACTCCTCGCTCCTTGTTAAGCTCCACTTTGTAAGGAGGCTCGTTCGACTTTCGACGACGTTCCCATCCGCTGCGCTTTCTGGTCCTCGTGGAATTCTCAATCGGTGAACTGCGTCGCCATTTTGGATAGGCCCCGTCCGCGTCCAGGCGAAACCGTGTCCACATAAACTTGTTTGCGGGCTTTAAAGTTAACCGTAAGGCGTCCATTCGTTTAGAAGTAGTCATATCCATTGACTCAATACACATTTCCCCAAAAAACGACAACTGAATTTGGTAAAATACGAGTTTTTCTCTCTCGCTTACCGAATCTCGGTTTTAAGCAGCTGGCAGGAGGTCACGTACGGTGTGCGTAACTTCGACGTCTAAAGGAAGGAAGGAAGCACGTCGCTTTAAATGAAAGCAATTACCCACAATGCACAGCTTCGGTAGGCTTTATGGCGTTACTGCCCCCACGCGGAACGGAGGGTCGTCATCCTTTATTCAACGTTTCAAAGGTTTATACTATTTTTTTGCAAATTTTATGAACGTTGCATAATTATAAACAAAATTAGCACGACATGCTCACCAACACTACCACTTTACGCGCAGCGTTAGACAACTTTTCTTCCTTTAAACGCCTAAACCACGGTTTAACTGCTGTTAAAAGTGGCGATAAAAAATGTTCAAACCTCATATTGTTAGAATATGATAGAATGAAATTGTGAATGTATTTAATTGCTGTTAAAAGTGTCGATGAAAACTCATATGGTTGGGACATGATATAATGAAATGGTGTGTTTAATTGCTGTTAAAAAAGTCGGAAAAAATGTTAAAACGTCATATTGTCAGATGTAACGAAATTGTGAATATGCTGAATTGCTGTTAAAATTGTCGATAAAAATTGTTCAAACCTCACATTGTTTATTTGCTGTTAATAGTTTCAATAAAATTGTTCAAACAAAAAAAGACTATTAAAAAAAAAAAACAAATATATATATTTAAATAAATACAAAAATCAACGGCGTTTTTTAACATAAACAACAATATCGTAAGCTGCGACTAATATTTTAGTCTACGGTTGCTATATTTTGAAGCAAAGTATTTTTGTGACAATAAACTGCTCAATTAATCGTATTAGATTTCTGTTTTGGTAAAAGTTTTTCACTTCCGGTTTTAGAAAAAGCGTGCGTCGTCTGAGGTGTCCTTCAAAAATGGAAAGAAGAAATTTTTCTCTTTTAAGTCTGTGTTAACAATGCTGTGAGACCTTATACTTTTTATTTTACCCCACTGCAACTATCTATTTTTAAATATTAGAGCTGTTCGGGACATTAAGAATTAGGAAAGGGGGAGATAATGAAGGGGGGTGGGATGGAGAGTAATTTCACGCACGTCATTTGTGTTTTGTTAGTGTAGCATGAAAATAGCGAAAGTAAGAAAAAACCTGTTTCAAATACAGTTCAAACGCCAACCGCAACCTCCAAAATGATGAGAAAAAAGGATGGTTTATTCAAGGGTGTCTAAGAAATGCACGTACTTGCACATTCCACACAAGGAGCTTGACAGAGGCTGGAAAGATGACTTATTGTTGTTGTTTTTTTTTTTTTATATTCTGGAAACGGATTCTGTTTGGCGTGTTAAATATATTTTCACTTGTAAGTTCAAAGCCAATACTTGTGCTCAAGTTGCCAGTCTGGAAGTTAGGCCAAGGTTATTGAATATGCGTTTTTGTTGCAATAGCTGGTCTCTGCCTGGAGAGGGGGGCCCCATATCGAGGTTCTGATGTCTCAACTGGAAAATAATAGGCATGCACAGATTGCCTACAGCGAAGGCGGAGGAAAACATGCATCTATCTATCTATCTATCTATCTATCTATCTATCTATCTATCTATCTATCTATCTATCTATCTATCTATCTATCTATCTATCTATCTATCTATCTATCTATCTATCTAGACATCTATCTATCTAGACATCTATCTATCTATCTATCTATCTATCTATCTATCTATCTATCTATCTATCTATCTATCTATCTATCTATCTATCTATCTATCTATCTATCTATCTATCTATCTATCTATCTATCTATCTATCTATCTATCTATCTATCTATCTATCTATCTATCTATCTATCTATCTATCTATCTATCTATCTATCTATCTATCTATCTATCTATCTATCTATCTATCTATCTATCTATCTATCTATCTACCTAGACATCTAGACATCTAGACATCCAGACATTTATCTGAGAATCTATCTATCCCTCTATCTGTCTAGACATTTATCTAGACATCTATCTATCTCTCTTTCTATCTATGTCTCTATCCATCTCGGCATCTATTTAGACGTCTATCTAGACATTATCTTTCTAGACATTTATCTATCCTTCTATCTATTTAGATCTCTCTCTCTCTCTCTCTCTCTCTCTCTCTCTCTCTCTCTCTCTCTCTCTCTCTCTCTCTCTCTCTCTCTCTCTCTCTCTCTCTCTCTCTCTCTCTCTCTCTCTCTCTCTAGACATTTATCTAGATGCCTATCTGTCTAGACATCTATCCATCTTTCTAGTCATTTATCTAGACATCTATCTATCTAGACATTTATCTAGACATCTCTCTCTCTCTCTCTCTCCCCCCCCCCCTCTCTCTAGACATTTATCTAGACATTTATCTAGACACTTATCTAGACACATATCTAGACATCTCTCTATTTCTCTATCGCTCTATCTCTTTATCTCTTTATCTCTCTGTCTATCACATTGACATGATACTTCAAGTACTTTGCTTATTATCTAAATCAACATTGTTTTTTGTTCATGAATTATTAGTATTATTTTTACTACGCGAAGGCACTAATTATCACACACTGTCCCTTCAATCGGGGGTACTCGTTGAGCATGGAGTGATTTGCTTTGGTACTATGTCAAAACGCCACCTGATGGCAGTGTCTGCACCAAAATGAGACATTTAAAGACTCGACTGGACACAAAAGGGCAATAAACCGATTGCGATTGGCGTGCAAATTCTTTGCAAAGAAATCCCTTCAGAAGATTAGTGTGAATAAATAGGATAAATATGATTATTGTAGTTGTTTACAATCGCAAAAGGCACAATGCAATCATAAGAGACCGATCGATGTCCCTCAGAGGGAAGAAATCCTCTTCTGTTGGATGCTATGCTGCTTTAAACCAGCAAAGTGCTAATTCGTCTGACATCTTTATGTGTAAAGTGCAACTGGAGAGTTAAAAACGGAAGCTTGGCACAGTTGAAGATTCCTCTGCAGTGCGGCGGTGCGCCGAGGGTTAGTTAGGGCGTCAGAGACGAAGGGGGGAGGGGAAGAAATGGGACTCGGCCCAAGGACATCCCAAAAAGACATCACTCAGATAGCCAGCCGCTTCCAAGTTCCTGCAGCCGTAAATGACGCAAATAAAACAGCAGCTCTGATGCTAAGAGAAATAATAACGCATCAGATACACTGAGCTCCGGTGGCTGGTCGTGTATTTCACACCTAGGCCTTCGGTGGTGTTGGGAATAATGCTGTAATAAATAACGCTCTTAAATAATGACGTTATTTTTTTTTCGGTAACCGGATAATCTGACTATTTTTTATGCCGTTATTGTAACCGTTGGTCAAAGGCGGTGAATGCCAAAGGTGGGGTGTTCCTTTTGGCACACCTGACCAGGGTTGGGTAGGGTTACTTTAGCTGGATTACTTTCAATTACTTTTGGATTACTCCAATACAAAAATCTGCTAATAAAAGACAGAAGAAGGGGCAGCATGGCGGCGCAGTGGTTAGCGCGCGTGCGGCACAGTTCTAAGGTCTTGGGAACCTCCTGTGTGGGTTCAAATCCAGCTACCGGACTTCTTGTGCGGAGTTTGTATGTTCTCCCCGTGCTTGCGTGGGTTTCCTCCGGGCACTCCCGTTTCCTCCTACATTCCAAAGACATGCATTTCAGGTGGATTGGCCGGTCCAAATTGTCCCTAGGTGTGAATGAGCAAGCAAGTTGTCTGTCCCTGTGTGCCCTGCGATTCGCTGGCAACCAGTTCAGGGTGCCCCCTGCCCACTGCCCGATGATTGCTGGGATGGGCTCCAGCACCCCTGCGACCCTACTAAGGATAAGCGGTGCGGCTGATGAGAAGACAAAAGAAACTAAAAATGAATACAATTATGACTCACAACACGTGTTCAGCTTTCTCTCCTGGCTTTGATCTCTTTGATCTCCGGCAAAACTAATACAAAATGCGACAGAAACAAAATGAAATGAATGGCTGGGATGGGCTCCAGCTCCCCCGCGACCCTACTGAGGATAAGCGGTGCAGATAATGGATGACTGAGAAATGCTCTTGCATCTTGAATGAGCTAAGGCTGCAATCATGACTGTGAGCCAGGAGATGGCAGCAGAGATTAACAAAATTCAATACTCTGTAAAGCTCCTTTAAATTGTGTTTTATAATCAATCACTCTATACTGATCTTGTATTTGCCAAATTCCACCTAGACCACAGGTGTCAAACAGGCGGCCCGCGGGCCAAATCAGGCCCGCTAAGGGATTGAATCCGGCTTGCGAGACAACACTCAGAGAAGCGCAAGAGAAAAACAAGCTGCGGGTTGAAATATGTCAACTTGATGTTGCCAAAGCCAGGTGCCTCTCACAAAGACACTGGTATTTATTTCTCTCTCTCTCTCTTTCTTTTCCACCCCTTTTCTCCCACTCTGTCTCTTTCACTCTCTGTGTCTCTCCTTTTCTCTTCCTTTGTTACTCTTTGTCTCTTTCTCTGTGTCTTTTAACCTATTTTACACTAACTTCCTTTTTCTCTTTTCTGTTTTTCTATTTCTCTTTGGATTTCTTTCTTCCTCTCCCTTTCCTTTCCCCCTCTCTCACGACTTATTATCTTTTGTTTCTCACGCTCTCTCCCGCTCTCTCTTTTTCTTTCTTTGTCCCGCCCTCTCTCCTTTTCCCTCCCTCTTTCTCTTATTTCTTTATCTCATTCTCTCTCTCTTTAATCTACTAGTCCGGCCCCCGACGGAATGTTCGTTCTATCGTGTGGCCCCCGAGTTAAAAAATGGAAAATTCTTATCCTTTCCCTGCTGACTGTAGGAAGTCCTTGACTTCTGCCTAGCAACAACAATTGAAATTGTTTGTGTATATCTGGCAGCACACAACAGAAAGATTCAGATAAGCAAATGTGCAAAGCACTTGAAACATCATCTTGGTTTCTGCTACCTGTGTATGCGACCGTGTGTTAGAACAAACCCCGTTGTGCATTCCCTAACCCTGACTCCAGCGGGATGTGTCTAATGAGCTCTATAAATATCCCGGAGACGCCATGCTCGGTGCAAGGCTGCAAGCATGGCTGCAACCTGCACGTGCCCACAGACGGTCACTTTGACACCATTTTTTCTGAGAGGAAACGAAAAAAAGGGCTGACATTTGAAATTCTGTGGCCTGGGGAACAATGTCATAATAGTCTGTGGTTTGCAATAGTCTGTGACCTGTGCAGCCCTTTGAGACTCCTTGTGATTAAGGGCCAAACAACTAAACATGACTTGACTTGACATGTTTAAAACCACAGGTCATTGTCAGACGTCAGGCATCTCATTTCTCTCTTGTGCTTCTTGTTTAAACAAACACACACATACATGAAAAAAAAACACATTATTATCACATCTGTTACTGCTCGGATGAGCGTAAAACGGAAGTGTCAGACCAAACTGGTAGCTTACTCACTGAAGCTTGAGGTTTCTTTTCTGTGTCAATTCACGAGAGATACTTCCATCCATTATCTGCACTGCTTATCCTCAGTAGGGTCACGGGGGTGCTGGAGCCCATCTCAGCTGTCCCCTGATTCACTCGCCCATTCACAGCTAGGGACAATTTGGACCGGCCAATTAACCTGACATTCATGTTTTGGGAATGTTGGAGAAAACCGGAGCGCCCGGGGGAAACCCATCCAGGCACGGGGGGAACATGCAAACTCCACACAGGAAACTTTGATCTCATGACCTCTGAACTGTGCCGCAGACGCGCAAACCACTCATCCGCCGTGCCACCTCTCTTCTAAACATCCATCCATTATCTGCACTGCTTATCCTCAATAGGGTCGCGGGGGTGCTGGAGCCCATCTCAGCTGTCCCCTGGCTCACTCACCCATTCACACCTAGGGACAATTTGGACCAGCCAATTAACCTGACATTCATGTTTTGGGAGTATTGGAGGAAATCGGAGGGCCCGGGGGAAACCCATCCAGGCACGGGGAGAACATGCAAACTCCACACAGGAAACTTTGATCTCATGACCTCTGAACTGTGCCGCAGACGCGCAAACCACTCATCCGCCGTGCCACCTCTCTTCTAAACATCCATCCATTATCTGCACTGCTTATCCTCAGTAGGGTCGCGGGGGTGCTGGAGCCCATCTCAGTGGTCAAGGGACACCCTGAACTGGTTGCCAGCCAGTCGCAGGGCACACAGGGACAGACATTTCTCATTCACAACTAGGGACAATTTGGACCAGGCAATTAACCCAACATGCATTTTTTTCAAAGTTTTCATTTACATGTCTCTAGTCTGGTGGAATCTATTTCCTATTTTTTGCACGGTATGACTGTGCCAAAATGTAACATTCATTCCTTCCTTTTTGTCTTCACATGCAATATTCTCAAATTGTAGAGCAAGAGTTTGGTCAGCTTGTGAGACTAAGCAGTGTCAAGACAGATTTTGCCAGATATGAAAGCTTCTATTGAGTGGAGGAGGCCAGGATAGTTAGCGGGGATCACGTTTTCCCCTCTAAAGGACTGGGGGGCTTATTGTTCTGGATGAAACTCTTGAAAGTCCCTCCCCCTGTTTCCTCTCACGGCTCATATCCTCTCTGGTCTCCTTCACCCCAACTGGTAAAAACACAAGCACGGTATGGTGAGTTTTTAACGGAGCATGTCAGAAACTGAAACTTTTTGAATGACCATGGAAGTGTCTTCTATTCTCTGCTAGCTACCGTATTTTCCGCACTATAAGGCGCACCGGGTTATAAGGGCGCACCCCCCGAACATAGTTTTTGGTCCTATATTTTCCATACATAAGGCGCACCGGATTATAAGGCGCTACAATGGGAACGTTGACAAAACAGTAAGATATTTCGGTCAAACTTATTACCCCCTTAACATTCCCAAAGCTTGTAAAGAAGCAAATACGTGTCTGAGACATGTGCGGAAACAGTGTCTGAACGATGTCACCAATATCATTCGGAAGGTTAAAGTCTTGGGATTCAAGAAATGCCAAACATTTCTTAGTTTCCATTTTATTTTTTGCTGGCAACTGTGTGGACGGGCTTCTTTACTGTGCATATGACAATAAACACTTTGAATTGAACTTAATTTAAAAATAGACTCATCACAGAAACATCAAGATCGCTCTAAAACAAGATACCGGGAAAATATAAAGCCGCATAGCTCACCTAAGTTCTCTTGCAGCCATCACGTTCAATAATGATACGTAACCATGGTCTTCTTACAACCGTGAGTGTAGTAAATCCAGGAGAGTAAAATAATTACAAATACAGAATAGTAAAAAATGTTTTCTCTATGCCGTAGTGCAACCCAACGTGTGATTCACATTCATCTTTTTCAGCCAATTGCAGGCTTTGTTTCGCCCCTTTAGCCTATGCGAGCCTGTAAATGATCAAAAGGATCCGCCCCCTTTACCTCTGAATAACTTTAGCCAATAGTGACTGATTCAAATGATGATTGACACATTGGTTAAGATCCCAGCATACACCGCGGACGACCTCGCCTTCTGGGGAAAATCTAGTCGGCGGCTGCTTGCCTTAGTTGCAAGACCCTGCGACTTAATATTGATCCATATATAAGGCGCACTGTATTATAAGGCGCATGGTCAGCTTTTGAAAAAAATAAAGGCTTTTAGGTGCGCCTTATAGTGCGGAAAATACGGTAATCTTTTTTTACCCTTTTTCGGGGGAAAGGCACCCAAGAGGCATTCCAGCACACCCCGAGTTTCCCATTTCTCCTCCCACTGTTCGCTTGGAGGTGAATTATGAATTTGTTGGAAAGGTGGCCAAGAAGAACAAGACGGTCACCCATTTATCCAACATTTTATAGCGCGCTAGCCAAGGTTGGGTAGGGTTACTTTAACTTGATTTCTTTCAATTCAACAGACCAACAGACAGGGTAGATAATGAAACAGGATATCGAAATAAAACAGGACAAACTAGACGGGAACAAAAACTGGAGAGAATAATAAATAGGACCAAAATAGACGGGAACAAAACTGGAGAGAATAATAAATAGGACAAAAATAGACGGGAACAAATCTGGAAACCTATATTAAACAGGACAAAAATAAAAAGGAACAATACCGGACAGGAAATGCCAACAAGTAACAGGACCGAGTCAAAAGCCACGTCTTGCAGGGCAGAGGTTTGTTGACAGGCTGACAAAGGATAAATGAGCGCGGAGCTTAAAAAGACAAAGCCAATCTGTCAATAAGCCGCAGCTGGTGCTACACAGGCGGGGCAAATTGGGCGCCATGGCAACTATGACATATTTAGCTTTTATGGGTAACTATTGAAATGATGGCCAAATTTTAGTCGCAAACAATGTCGCCAAGGTTGGGTAGGGTTACTTTAACTTGATTACTTTCAATTACTTTAGGATTACTCCAATACCAAATAATCTCATAAAGGACAAAATAAACTAAATATGAATAAAATGATGACTCACAACACGTGGTAAGCTTTCACTCCTGGCTTTGATCTCCGACAAAACTAAGATAAAATGCGACAGAAACAAAATGAAAATAAATCCAAACAGCTTGCCAACATCATTTTTGCCGTTCCATGTATTCCGTTACTCCCCAAGCCTCCACAAATTTTGGTAATTTTATTTATACTTAGTTTCTTTTGTCTTTTATTATCATATTTGGTATTGGAGTAATCCAAAAGTCATTGAGAGTAATCAAGTTAAAGTGACCCTACCCAACCCTGGCGCTAGCAATCGAAAAATGGAAAAGTAGGCCCCTTTAGTTTATATTTTGTACAATCTCTTTTTGTTGCCATCACAACCATGTGTCTTTTTTAAGTTTTGCACATCTTGAAACAGAGATATTTTCCGATTCTTCCTTACGAAACTGTTCAAGTTCCTTCAAGTTTGATGGTTTCTGCACACCATTTTTCAGATTTTTCCACAAATGCTCAATGGGATTGAGGTATGAACTTTGACTTGGCCATTCTATCACCTTTATTGTTAGTTTATGTCAGAACCAGAACAGGAGGAGGACCCAGATGCGTAGCGTTTACTCAAGGCAGTGGGGGGCAGCAGTGGCTCAGGTGGCGCCACCCTCCGCTGGTTCTGATTGACTTCCTGTCAGTATTTAAACCCAGTCCTGTCAATCCCCTGTTGTCAGTCCGTCTGCGAACCTCAGTGAATACTAGGTAAGCCTTTTTCGACCCTGACTCCCACCTGTCCTGTTTTTGCTCCCGTCTGTCTCTGACTATGACCTGTTTTGTTCCTGACCACGTCTGTTCTTCTGTCCTGGCTTACGATCTCTTTGTGTCCCCCGACTACGTTTACTCTCCCGTTCTGGCTTACGACTTGCTTCCGACCCTGACCACACCTTGCTCTCCCAGTCCTGGCTGCCGACCCGTTTTTTCCGTTCCAGACACCGCCATCGCTCGTTGCGGAAGATCCACTTCCACGTTCGGAGCACAATCTGAGTACCAGAGCGACTTGCTTCCCGCGTCCAGGAAACACCGGATCGTGGGCGCATCCCTTTCTCTATCCTCCAATAAAACTTGTGAGAAACGTAACGCAAGTGGGTCCTGTTTCTGTTCTGGTCCTGACAGTTTCACAAAAATAGACAAAAAATGTAAATGTACTTATATAGCGCTTTTCAAGTCTCTGAAAACAATTACCTGCTTATCAGGGGCATTAGGGATTCGGGGTCTCGGCCAAGGACACTAACATATGATACAGAGAAGACAGAAATCGAACCTGTGACCTCTAATCCCAAGATGAGCGCTATACCTCCTGTGCTTCTGCCACTGTGCTATGTGTTTTTCCCATGCGGCCTTTTTTACAAATGTCAATCAGGCTTTTTTATGTTATCTTTTCAGAAGGGGATTTGTAATGGCCAGACTTATGCAGAGTACAACTAATTATTATAAAAATACTAATAACAATCTTATGCACAGATTGCCCCACTTTAGGAGTGTATTCCAACAGGACTTTGAATGTTATTATGGGTTTCTTGGTTGCTTCTTTGATTAGTTTTCTCCTTGTTTGGCCTCAATGTTTGACATTATTGCTCGCACAGTCTTCTTGCATTACATTCCTGCTGTGATATTCTCCGCAACTTTATCTCAGATCCGCCACGTGTGTTTTGGTCTTCAAGATGCGGTTTGATCTGAAGTGTTTCTTTTCACAGACTTCTGATCTCATCACAGAGGAGGTGCATTTAAACTGTGAATCGGTCATTGTTAGTTGTTTAGGTCAACATTGGATCATTCAGGTGCAGCACGGCAGCGCAGTGGTTAGCGCATGTGCGGCACAGTTCTGAGGTCATGCGATCGAACCTTCTTGTGTGGAGTTTGCATGTTCTTCCTGTGCTTGCGTAGGTTTCCTCCGGGCACTCCGGTTTCATCCCACATTGCCAAAATATGCATTTCAGGCTAATTGATCGGTCCAAATTGTCCCTAGGTGTGAATGAGCGAATGAGTTGTCAGTCCATCTCCAAACCTCAGTTAACACTAGGCAAGCCTGACCCTGACTCCCACCTGTCCCGTTTTTTGTTCCCGTCCGTCCCCCCGGCTTCGACCCGTCCTGACCACTGACAACCGGTTCAGGGTGTCCCCTACCCACTCTCCGAAGACACCTGGGATGGGCTCCGGCACCCCCGTGACCCTACTGAGGATAAGCGGTGCAGATAATGAATGAATGAATGGATCATTCAGAAGTCATCAGGGAACCTTTGGAGGCAGTTGGTTGAGCTGAGAGAACATGGGGGCCAATAATTTTGCAACATCCCACTTTTCAGTTTTTTTTATTGTAAATATAAAATGTTGAATAAAAGGTTCTTGCAGGGTACGGGTAATACTTTCACTAGGCAGTGTATTAAAAACATTCCTACCCTTGCTCATCTTCCTATCAATGATCTTCTTCATTGTCAATCCTCGGAGGGGTAATGGAAGCCACGGAGGAGTAATTGGTCCAAAGGGGCTGAAGCTTGGAAGTAATCAGAGATCACGTTGGGGAGAGCGGGCACATTTGAATGTCTCGTGGGCCTCTTCATGAGGTTGCTACTTTAGCGGCTGCTTGCACATCCTTTGCTTAATGCAGTGCTGCCGCAAAAACGTGCAAAGAATAGGAACAATTATTCACATAAAAAGCATAATTCTGTTCTTGCCAATGAATAATGTAGATAACTCCAAGGTTCGTAAACCTCTTTCATGGCTAAATTCAAGCAGTTTTTAAGGACTTTCACAGAAAAAATTCTAATTTCTCCAGTACCAAAGAAGAAATACTGATGTTATTCATGTATTTTACAGAGCTACAAATATACCTGCAATTTACATGTGCAATTTTTAATCCTGTATGTGTATTTATAAAGACATAGGATTTTTACCGTAAATTCCGGACTATAAGCCGCTACTTTTCCCCCAAACTTTCAACCCTGCGGCCAATTTATGTAATTTTTCTAACACACCTTAAGTACCGGTATCATTTTCCGTTCAGTTTGCCGGCTGTGATTTTTGGACTGTGTACTTCAATGAAGGGTGCATGCGGCTTATATACAGGTGCGGCTTGTGTATGTACGAAATCGGTTTTCTTCTGAAAATGAGGTGGGTGCGGCTTATAATCAGGTGCGCTCTATAGTCCAGAATTTGCGGTAAATTGTTTTTGAGACAAATGACTTCTGGTATAGGGTTAGGGAAAATATAACAGTAATACGTAGCTTACTACTTAACTTATTTTCAGTTTCAGGAAGTTCTTCCCATTACAATTTTATAATGGTCAACGCTATCCTAATATTTTTTATGGCCCATACGGAATATCCATAGTTGATACATAACACTCATTTTGTATCCGGTGATTGCTGAACGCAGGAAGCAGGTCACTCCGATGGCGGTGTCGGGGGCGCAAAACAGGACAGTAGCCGGGACATGAGAGCCAAGACATGGTCCGGGTCGGAAGCAAGTCGTAAGCCAGGATAGGAGCGACAGCGTGGTCAGGGTCAAAAAGAGGTCCAAAGCCAGTACGGGCGAGAAGACGTGGTCAGGATTAAAAAACAGATTGAAGCCGGGGGACGGACAGGAACGAAAAAATGTGACAGGTGGGAGTCAGGGTCGGACTTGCCTAGTGTTAACTGAGGTTTGGAGATGGACTGACAAAAGGGGACAGACATGACTGAGTACAAATACTGATCAGGAGACAATCAGAACAGCTGAGTCACATCAGTAATCATGACACAATATGCTCGATTACTTTTTTTTCTATTTATATAATGTCTCTAAACAACCAGGGTTTTGTAGGGTTACTTTAACTGGATTACTTTCAATTCCTTTTGGATGACTCCAATACCAAATATGCTAATAAAAGACCAAAGAAACTAAATATGAATAAAATGATGACTCACAACACGTGGTAAGCTTTCTCTCCTGGCTTTGATCTCCGGCAAAACTAACAAACTGCGACAGAAACAAAATGAAAATAAATCCAAACAGCTTGCCAACATCGTTTTTGCCGTTCCATGTATTCCGTTACTCCAAGCCTGCACAAAATTTAGTCATTTTATTCCTATTTAGTTTCTTTCGTCTTTTATTAGCATATTTGGTATTGGAGTAATCCAATAGTAATTGAAAATAATCAAGTTAAAGTAACCCTACCCAACCTTGTAAACAACTAATATTCTATTTTGGCAGTTTTCCCCTTATTTAAAATATTCATACTGTCCAAAATAGAGATAATCAAGCAGAAGTGACATTCTAATAACCTGTCCACCTGTAGATCTACACAACTAGATAAAAACTATACCAGAGAATCAGAGGCATATCATATGAGGAAGAAGCTAGTCAATGCCTGGAAAATGAAGCTTTAATATGAATCCCAAAATCACATTGCAGTTCCCCTCAAATCCCACCAACCCCTAAAACCAAACAAGATGGAATGAGAACATACATTAACAATTTACCAACACAGCAAGTCACATGATGCCACCAAGTACCATTCTCTCGCAAGCACCTTTACATTTTTGTTCCCTTTAATGAAATACATCATGCCCAAAACCTTCGAATCCATTCACAACCGATTAAAAAAAAAACAAAAGGCACTCAACCTTCATCAAAACTACAAAATAGTCAAGGAGAATTTACAAGGATATGGCACATTCTTGTACAAAAACATGTCAGCAGTTCTCAAATACACCTTTATCCCTCTATTTTTGTAACTTGAGCACGTGCACAAAAACACAATAATAAAAAAAAAATACAAATCAAAGCTTATTAAACAAGTGTGAAGTCCATTGGCGACAAAAAAATGTGTGCTTGGAAAGGATTCTTCAAGGATCCTGAGCAATAGCAGTTTTTCCCTTCCTGGGTATGATTTGCGAGGGATTGTCTGACATCTGCAAAAATTCATCGGACGCTCAGGCATGGAAAAACAAAAAAGCAGGAAAATCAATCCATACAGTTCCTTTTTGCGCTTATTTATCACCAGTTGGTGGCGGACCTTTGGACTGTTAACCAGTCAATCCAACGACACTCGTTCAAACCGATGGACAACCATTAAGCATGCACGTTGTTTGCAATGTGGGCGAGAAAAATCCCACTCAAGCAACAGATTTTAAACCCAGGGTCTCAAAATTGTGAGCCAGGCATGCTTATTACACCACACCACTTAAAGCTTTTTGGGCATTTATTTTGTGTCTTTAACTCAATGGTCGCAACACACATTGAATAGCTATAGCGTACTACCTACGAATGAGGTAAACTTAACAATTGTATGCTACTCCCGCCATCAATGGCATCAAAATCCTAATACAATGCAACTTTTACAATTTGTGGTCCTTCACAGGTGAACGTTTTGCCTTACTCATAACTTAACAGTACTCGTACTACAAGAGTGCAATCATGTCATTCAGGAGTGGAATAAAATTAAAAAAAAAAGTCGATTTTAAGACCAATGCAAGGTAATGTCACACAATAGCAAAATGAAAAGAGTCGTGGCACAGTATAGAAACAACTTGTCACTAAACCAGTGCAAAAAAATAAATAGCAAGTTATTGGAAAAGGAATTGAATTAGCAAGATATGGTCATTCTGGTGTGCCGTAGTGGTCTTAAGTCACAAAAATGCAGTGAAAGGACAATATGAGTAAGATGTGTTGTACTAGAGCAGAGCAATGTCATATTGTTGAGTTGTACTATTGCAAGTATTGCATGGTAGAAGAGGGAAATGAAAAGAAAACTGAGAAAAAAAATGATCAGGAAGATAAAGACATTCTACTAGTGCGCAGAGAAGAGGGGATAGAGAAAAACATTGCATGTAAGAGACGGCAAGTTCTCCATGTGTGGAAAAAATGGATGAGACTATGATGTCCAAGCTGAGGATGCAGGAGAAAACCTTTGTCATAGTGGGAAATTACTTCAGCAGTAGTACTTTCTACGCCTGCCCACTTGTGTAAGAGCAGCACTACTGCGATATACAACTCAAACCTTTGAATATAATGGAGTGGCCCTTTCGAAACTTGCCTTGAAGTTGCTTAGAATTGGTCATTACAGAGCAATGAGCAATTTAATTGTCCTTTAAGTGGGCAGCGAGTTACAAAATGTCCACCCCTTCAGATAACAGAGTTCCATTTGGTTCTCCAGTTCATCCCTACGATAGTTAAAATGCAGTATTTGGACTAGTTGGGCCTGTACCAAATATTTTAAAGATATTTTTTTCGGATACGTCCCGATTTAAGTATGTGCACAGTAGATAACTTTTTTGTAGCCTTTGTGAAACTGAAAACTCAGTTGGATAAGCAAGTATTGATTTTATCACCCAAGGTTTTGATTACGGATGCACATTACCTCTTTTGCTGATATATATACTCAAAGACACCAGATGCTGATACCAATAGTACAAAAAAAAATACTTGAATTCCCCAATTTTTTCTCATTTTGAATAAATCACCACCAAATCCCTCAAAATCTTCCCATAATTGCACAAGATTAACCACACTATTGAAGTTCCATGTTAAAAACGTTCACCAAATAATAGTGAATACTGGTATCAGCCACTGTTGCCAGTATGTATACCTTAAAAGAGGGGTTGTATCAACACAGGCTCAAAAGCTTATTGTAGTATGCTTCCATCCCAAGGTTTAACATTTAAATGAAAAAGTACCAGCCATATGATTAAACTGTCAGGACTGATTCTGCATCATTTTAGTATTAAAATGGATTCTTTATGTCATGGACAATTCAACGCACTAGTAGAATATTGAATAAATGCTCAAACATTTTTCCAAAGGCAACCGCCCTGAAAGGCAGGGATATTTCCTTCCAGCACATCTTCCTCTTCCAGAAAGCCATTTAGGTCCTTCCGTCCTTGCCTTCGGTTAAACCACATGGAGTTCTTATTTGGCTCATGGGCCCCTCGTGTCGTTGCACTCGGGTCCTCGAAAAAGGCAAGACTATACAAGGGCTGCCATTCAACTGCAGCGTCCCAGATTGACACGCAGGGTTCCACTTTTGTGCAGATCCCACAGCTGCACAAACTCTTCGGACATGGTGTGGATCCAGCGGTAGGGCTGCACGTCATCGTAGTAATGGTGGCTGATAGGCTGCTCCGACAAATCCGAGGAGAAGGGCCAGAAACCGTAGACGCTCACCTCTTCGCAAAGGCCCAGTGCCAGGCTTACCATGAAGAGGCCGGTAGAGAGGCGACGGGCGTGGACACCTCGCGCCTTCCAGAACTGGCCCACGTTGCGCAGGAAGTCAGGGTTTGCAAAAAGCATGGTAAGCTCGGACGAAGAATCGGCCAGCGCATAGGAAGCGCGCAGAGACGGGTCGGTGCCGGGACGCATGGAGAAGGCTGGCATGTAAACGAAGCCGGAGCCGTATGCCTTCAGGCTGTCCACGAAGGCCTTGCGGGACCACATCAGGTTCTGGAATCTGGAGAAACGCTTTATTAGAAACAACTCGCAATGCAGTGATGCCTCAGGTATCATGGTTTATGGGGACCAGAATCCCCCGCGAAAAAGCGTTGCATCTTCATAAAAGCCCACAAAGGATCAATTTCACCTTAATATAAAATGCTGAAATAACAATTATATATCTACAAATAAAAGCACAGAACTGCAGTTAAATACATACTGTCCCCTACTTATGACCGTTGGACTTACGAAAAACTGTAGATACGATCATTATTTCCCCAGATGTCAAAAAATATCTGGACCAGTGTTCCCTCTAAGCTGCGCGCGCTCGCACATTCTCAGCGCACAAGAAAATCTAGCCAGCGCACAAAAATGAGGGCTCAAAATTGCTAATTAAGAAGCGACTTAAGTCAAAGTTACAGTGCATGAAGGTAAAAATACACGGGTTCCCCTGACGTTGTGTCCTAAATGCGATATTTTGAAGTCGAGTCGAAGTACAACGAAGTTGAGTAAAGTTAATAGAGTTTGTCGAGAACAGACTTCTTCGGCTCTGCTCACTAAAAGGAACCGGCTCTTTTGGGTCCTAAACGGCTCTACAGGTTGTTTTTGCTTCTTTAATCCCAACATGACCAAATTTTATGTAGAATTATGCACAAAATGACTTAAAGGAAGGGGGAATAGAACAAAAAAGAAAAAAATACCAAGATGAAAAAGCAGTGAAAAGCTGAGAAAAAAAAACAAAAACAAAAAAAGTAAAAATTTAGAAAAAAGCCAGAAAAAAAGAAAAGAAATGAAGGAAAAAAGTAAATAGAGAACAAAAAGAAAAAAAGGAACAGCTAGGAAAAAAACAATGAGATTTTTTAAAAAGGGATTAAAAAAAATTGAAAAAAAAAACAGAAAAAGAAGAAAGTTTGTGTTGCATTTAAATAATTTCCAATTATACCAAGTCAATCTTGTTGCCAACATTGTACTTCCACTAAAAAATGTGATTAAGTACAGTTCTGTATCTTACAACCGACCAAATAAGCCCCCAAAAATGTTATTAATATGCGACAAAATATATCAGGAAATAAAAAGAAATGGATTTCTTGTGAAAGAATTGTAAGAACAAACCACGTTTGTAGGCCGTACAACTTTTGCAATAGTACATGAGTCAATTCATGAAAAATAATTTTGCATTGCCGGAAACTCAGCAAAATGTAACTTGATGTCAAGTTTTGGACATGTTTGATAATTATCTTGCCACACTTGGGATTATGGTTGCTCACTGTTGTTTCAAGCGTTGCTCACCGACTTTGTGTGAACGCTCAGACCCGTAAGAAAAATTAGAGAGAACATTGATCTGGACATTGTTGTAAGTTAGATTTTGTATTGTGTGCACCAACAGGACATTCCTGTAGTGCTTCTTTCCGCCACTACCGGCGTGTGGTGCTGTGAGAGGTCACCCAGCATCCACACCGAAGAAGAAATCTGCTTCCTCTTCCTAATCCGTGTGTAAACATTCCACACTGTATCTCCAGCAAGCTAAGAACTTTTACATTTTTATAGTTTAATATCTCGTACATCCATTCAATGTGGTTGGTGTGAAGTGTAAAGAAGAGGCGAGACGTTTCTTTTGAAACGAAAGTGGAATAAGAAAGATTGATGCGGTTGAGAAAATGGTTGGATCGCTTTTTTCAGCCACTCTCTAACACGGAGAAGGACCTTTTGAAGCCTATCCTCCAAAAGTAAGTTATACTTAACTTTATAGAGCATATTATTTTATGAAATGTTTATTTCTAGTCCAGAACAATACAGATTACTTATCGAAGTCTTAATCATACAAAATATAGCATTGAAGCAACTTGCGAACCATTGTCCAGAACCCATCTCGTTCATAAATAGGGCAGCGTCTGTCGTCTTTACTTTTCTACATAAGTACAATGAAATTAGAGGCCTTCTTTCAGAGAAAAAGTGTAACCCACCTAGAAAAGGGGGTTAAGAAAATAGTTTTTTTTTAAATTTGTTAGTTTTAGTTATTAGCTTTTATCGTCTCTGACGACTTTAATCAGGCATGCTTAAGGACTGTATTTCCCAAATTCATTCAATACATGGACTGTGCAACCAGGGGGAAAACACTGGACCGTGTGTACAGTAACATCAAACATGCGTACAGAGCTTCTCCCCTCCCCCCACCTCGCTGGATCCGACCATCTCTGTCTGTCCCTCACCCCCTCATACACCTCCCTCCGGAGAAAAACAAAGCTTGCAATAAGGACAAGACAAACATCTTCTTTGTTCTCGTCTATCCTCATTGTAAAATGTGAAACTGGAGCGCCACGTCCAATTTCGTTGTCACATTAGTTCAACCTATTTTGTAACAATGACAATAAAGGTATATTCTATTCTATTTTGCGTTTTAGTGAAATTTAATTTTGGAAACTGGAAGTTTTATTTTCGATATTGAAAATTGCGCTTAAGACCATTAAGGGAGATGTCGCAATCGCACTCCTCACAATTCTGTGAAAGATTAAAAAGAAAAAAAATAGGTCTACCGAAACCCTGGGAAGCCATATGAAGAACATTCCAATCAGGAAAGAATCCATAGCTTTGTCAGGTTTTGGGAGCTCCAGTCATCTTCTCTGGAGACCTTGGAATCAACATTGATTGGGAGTTACTCTGAAGATAGAACCCTACCACTGAACTTGACTAGACCCCATTATTATTCAATTCGACACAATATTCTGTAAAAAATGTTGCGTGTTGGTGTAAATGCTCAAAGATTTTCATTTTCACTATTTGTTTCTCCAAGCTCCTTGAAGAACCTATAGGTGTACATACCTTGCAGTGGATTACAAAAATCATTGAGAGAATAGCTAGCTGCACACTAGCATCAAGTAACCTCGACTACAAATTCCAATGCAGCGGTTTCCCACGAGTTCCATCTCCAATTCCTCCGTTGATAATGGATTTGGCATTGGTGACAAACATTAAGAGAGTTGTTAGCTTAGCCGCAGTTCTTTCCCGCAAATCCTCGTTCAGTAACACACACAAAAATAAATGCTGGATGCATTTCCAGTTTTATTTACCAGTCAAAACATTAAGGTGCACTTTCAAATTTCTGGTTTTTAAGTGTACCATATAGTCTGGAAAATACATTACATTTAAAGGTTGAGATTATAACCATTTCCACCCACACACAGTCATGCAGCATTTCTTCTTCAAATTAAGTTAAATTAACGGCAATGTTCATTTTTTCGGACGAACATGAACTTGTAACCAATGTCGATATTCTGTAAAATTACTAAAATTAGGTTTGATATCACACGTCATCATTACATGCCCATCCTTGATTTCAGAAATAGGGAATTGGCAGTGACTGAAATAACATCTGCCCGGACGCCCATCATTTACGTCGGGCGTACAACTTTCAAAAGGGTGACCGAAAACGTTTGCTTTCTTCCGATTTCGAAATGCTCGGTTTGGAAATTTCGGAATTTCTGTTCGTTTGGCAATTTGCAGGCTCGGCAGCCGATCAGAAGCCAGCATCGAATAACTTCCCGCTTCCGTACTTTCCCAAGCCTTTTAAGGTCGTGCATTTGCATATAATTTTCCAAAGTAGACGCACAAAGAACCCCGAAAAAATGGATAAGTGGTTAGGAATGAAGCCAAAACCTCAGCCCCAGGAGAAAAATTCAAAAGAAGCTAACAAAATTGATGACGCTACAAAACGTAAACGTGCATTAAGAGCATCGTGGACAGAGGAGTTCACGTGGCTTGTAGTAGAACATCGCATGAATGAAGATGAGTAAACACAGGTACATACTGATGGCTGATGGAAAACAGCGATGTCATATACATGCAATGAATGTTACTAGTAGATTTTTAATAAACTTAAAGAGTTGTTCCGTTTTATATTCGGATTATAAATCTTTAAACCTTTGCAACAACGTTTTTTTTGCAATTAGTCGTCTTATTTTGTTTCAAGTTGTGAAAAATGGGGCAGGTAACTTTGTCATGAGTTTCAGACACTGGAATTGGTATCAGTATTGGGCAGGAACAAGGCCATCTTCTAAGACAGCCATCAAGAGTAGAGCTATCAACGCTGGAACAGATTGTAGCTGCCCAACAAGGTTCATTCTGTGTTTTTTTTTGTCCAAATATAACATTTTAAAACTATATTCAAGTACATTATTCATAATATTAAAAGGTATCCATTTTGGGGGAATCTTAACAGGGTTTGAACACATTTTTTAGGCAATTTCAAATACTTTAACCGGAGACATTCTAGGACACATTATGGTGAAAACATCTGCTGCATGTACCGTATTTTCCGCACGATAAGGCGCACCGGGTTATAGGGCGCACCCCGAAAAAATAGTTTCTGGTCCTATATTTGACATACATAAGACGCACCGGATTATAAGGCGCTACAATGTCCGTACAATGTCACTCAAATGCATCGTTCCATCATTCGGAAGGTTAAAGTCTTGGGATTCAAGAAATGCCAACCATTCCTTAGTTTCTATTTTCTTTTTTGCTTGCAACTTTACTGTGCATATGACAATAAACACTTGGAATTGAGTTTAGTTTAAAAATAGACACTCCATTCCATCCATTATCTGGACCGCTTATCACAGAAACATCGAGTTCAGTCTGAAACAAGATACAGGGAAAATATATAGCCGAAGTAGCTCACCGAAGTTGTTGTGTTCAATAATAATATGCAGCCATTGTCCGCTTATATCCATGAGTTTAGTAAATCCAGGAGAATAAAATAGTTACAAATACTGAATAGTAAAAAAATGCTTTCAGTATGCCGTCAACCATGTGCTATACGCATTAATCTTTTTCGGCCAATTGCAGGCTTTGTTTTACAGCTTAAGCCTATGCCAGCCTGTAAATGATAAAAAGGATCCGCCCCTTGACCTCCGAATAACTTTAGCCAATAGTGATCGATTCAAATGATGATTGACACATTGGTTAGCCAATGAAACACCGGTAAATAAATCCCAGCATACACCGCGGACTACTTGGCGTTCGGGGGAAAATCTAGTCGGCGGCTGCTGCATTAGTTGCAAGACTTTGCGACTTAATATTGATCCATAAATAAGGCGCATGGTCAGCTTTTGAAAAAAATTAAGACTTTTAGGTGCGCCTTAGAGTGCGGAAAATACGGTATTTGTTTTGTCGAATCAGCTTTTTTTCCCCGGAAAGACATTGAACATCAACACCATCTTTTACACGCAGTCAGGTAGGTTGCCCCAGATGTGAAAACTGCTTTAAAAAAGGTGACATGGCATTTTTGGGTTTGCTAACTCAGTAGCTTTCACAGTAAGACATACTCTCCCAGGCCACCCAAAAATAGTTTAATGTCTCAACGCAAGTAATTCTCTAATGGTGCCCAGCCACATTTAGACTTTGATTTATTTATTCCTTCATTTATTTGTAGATGGGTCATTGATGTGGTCTCACCTCTTCTCAATGATGCTGGGGTTGGCTGTCACCAAGTGAGTTTTAGTGCCCACGTCCTCCACATATTCCTTGGAGAGAGGCGGAAGGTTACACCTGTAACGCACAGAAATGAAAATGCCTTTGTTACAGAATGTCGAGTGGTAGCATAAGTGCATACTTGTCAACTTGAACGCTTTCATGCATTTTTGTTTTTTTAACCCTCCTCTTGTGTTAGCTTAAGTAACAGGTCACATGTTAGGCAGTCTGCAGCGACTCGTGACTTCAGTCAGCTGTAAAATACAATAAAAACAATATTACACCATCCCCTTCTTGTCTCTAAGTTACCTTGTTTGGCTCTGTAATCAATGAAAATATTGTTCTTTTATCTATTTTTGGTGTGGGTCTCTGGGTTTTTTAAGCCAGTATACCTCTCCATTTTTATTTTGAAAAATTTTAAAAATGAATCCGCTTTAAAAAAAATTACATTCCCACTATTATCAGTTTCACCCACAGAGTTTCTTGACCAAGGTCATAGCTGGTGAAAAAAATGGTCACAGTGACATTGTGGTCCTGCAGTCTAACAGTCATATCAAAGACAACACCTTTTCACCATTTTTCTTAGTGAGGCCACTTGCAGCTTTACCAGTGTAAAATTATAAATTCCATATATTGGTTTTAGCATCCAGGGCTGGCTGCCATGATTACAGATGTGAATCACCTGTGCCCGCTCATTTGGCGCCAACAGCTGCACTATTTAAACCCAGTCCTGTCTGTTTCCTGTTGTCAGTCCGTCTCCAAACCTCGGTTTTTACAAGGCAAGCCTTTTTTGACCCGCCTGTCCGGTTTTTGCTCCCGTTTGCCTCTGGCTACGACCCGTTTTGATTCCGACCACGTCTGCTATCCCGTCCCGACTTACAACCTGTTTCTGACTTTGACCACGTTTTTGCTCTCCCAGGCCCAGCTACCGACCAGTTTTTCCGTCCCTGACACCGCCATTGCTCGCTACGGAAGATCCACTTCCGTGTTCGGATCAGAATCGGAGTACGGGAGCAACTGGCTTACCGCATCCTGTGAACACCGGATCATGGCCGCAGTCCACTTATGAGAAACGTAACGCAATCCTGTTTCTGTTCTGGTTCTGACACTGCCCAGATTTTGAGAACAGGCTTACTTTCATCTAAAAAGTTCTGAAGTGACATTAAATAAATACTGTAAAAATAACAAGCTTTATAGTGAATTAATCTTGCATGTCTCGACAAGTCCTCTACTTTTGTGTTTATATACTGGAAAAATAAAACCCTAAAGCTCACAGGAGTGGGAGAGGGGCTGGCTGTCTCAGTGTGGAATGGACAGTCCACTTATAATTTCAGTTTTGGTGGGTAGTTAGTGTTTTATAATCTTATAGCTGGGTCCAAACCAATCCTGAAAGTACATATGTAACAATTAAAATGTGATCATTAAATAAGTTAGTGAATACACGTTTCTATTATTAACAAAGCTTTGATGCAATAAACAGTGTTTTTTGTCTCATCTCATTTTTCTGCACCGCTTATCCTCAGTAGGGTTGCAGGGGTGCTGGAGCCCATCCCAGCAATCATTGGGCAGTGGGCAGGGGACACCCTAAACTGGTTGCTAGCCAATCGCAGGGCACACAGGGACAGACTACTCGCTTGCTCATTCCCACCTGGGGACAATTTGGACCGGCCAATCCACCTGAAATGCATGTCTTTGGAATGTGGGAGGAAACCGGAGTGTGCAAGCATGGGGAGAACATACAAACTCCGCACAGGTAGGCTGGTAGCTGGATTTGAACCCACACAGGAGGTTCCCAAGACTTTAGAACTGTGCCACACACGTGCTTAACCACTGCGCCGCCATTTAAAATACAAAACCGGATCAATGGCAAGCCTTACACAAGAGGAGGCTTAAAAACCAACCAAGTTTTTGTAAGACTGATCTCTATTTTTGTTCTAATCCAGATCGTCTCAGTCTCTGGTAGCAGACGAAAACGTCATTGTGGATTGTCAATATTCTCGCAGCCTTCTACACAGTCTCTTGTAATTAAAGAGGTGCTGCGTTTGTATGGTTTATTATCGCCTAATAAGGGTTTTTTGCAATAATCAATCACAGGATTGAGGCTGAGAGTTGAAAAGTATGCGAACTAAACAACTGTTTCAGGAGTTATGCGACTGGTTTGGCCGAGTGTCAACTCGAGGTGTCAAACTTGTGCGACTTGTTTCATATTGTTGTTGGCTTGAATTTGGGATGTGTCTTACTAACTAGCAAGTATAACAAGCAGAACTTCCTTGTGCACAGGGTTCAGACACCTGTGTACTAAAGCACTAGCTTATTTTCCATTTTCTCCAGTATCCTTAAAAGAAAAAAAAATCTGGTGAGAATTGTGTATTTTGCAGGGAGGCAAATATATGCAATTTACCGTAAATTCCGGACTATAGAGCGCACCTGATTATAAGCCGCACCCACCACATTTCGGGAGGAAAACCGATTTTGTACATACACAAGCCGCACCTGTATATTAGCCGCATGCGCCCATATTGAAAATACGCAATGCAAACACAAAATTAACTCAAACCCGATACAGTCCAAAAAAACACAGCCGGTAAATGAACGGAAATTGATACCGGTACTTAACATTTAATGCAGACCTGCAGAGTCCGGGTGCCCATTGAAAGTAATCCAAGGAAAAAAGTGTATATTTCCAACGGTAAGAGTGGGAAAAATACATATCCACTATTGTCGGCCACGTCCACAAACACGTCTCACCTTTACTCCACTTCCCGTCAGGCCGCGTTTGCCCCGCCCCTTCTTTCTCATTTGCTCGTACAAAACATATCAGAATAAGTTTCTAAAAAAAATAAATTACAAAAATATAGAGTTGTTAATACATATTATACACGGTTACACATATTTACAAAAAAAGACGGTACACCGAGAGTTTTCAAAGCTTTAATAATATTATAACTTTCATCCCAAACCGTGCCTGTGAAGGGTAGCAAAACGCTACTAGAAACACACTCACGAATCAGTAAAGGAGCCTGTTAAAAAAAACAAAAAACATACCGTACTTGCCGAAACCACGGTAAACCATCATCATCCTCCTTATAACAGACGTCATCAAAGTCGTCTTCTTTCAGTATGGGAAAGAGACTTTGTCATACAGACGTCGTCCCACGCTCCCTTATTCCTTAACACGCTCTGTTTCCTTCTTTACCGGACTGCTCGATTGCGTTTAGCTTGAAAGTTGCTCATGTGCCTTTCTCTTTGCAATTTGCATGATGAGGATATGTCTACGCTAATTTAATTTGTGCACAAGCTAAGAAGTTGCAGTCTAAATCTTACCTTTTATACTCGAGCGCCGCTGGTGACCGTTAGAAAAATGACATAAATTGGCTGCATCACTGAATAAGCCGCAGGGTTGAAAGTTTGGGAAAAAAGTAGCGGCTTATAGTCCGGAATTTACGGTAAACATGTTTTTCACTTTGCATTTATCGAGACAAATTCTATTTAAATCTCGATTTAAATCACGAATATTTTTGTTTTTGAAACAAATCTCTCTGCATATAGTTGTTTGACTGACGATTACATGTAGCTTACAATTTCAGTTGCAGGAAGTTCCTCCCGTTACAATTTAATACTGGAAAACGCTGCTATAAATGTTTGTGTGGCCTGTAATATGTCCAGAATTGATGAGTATGAAATGAACCAGAACAGGATCAGGACCCAAATGCGTGACGTTTCTCACACAATCCTTTTATTTTACGGTAAATGGGGAGTCATGCCCGTTCGGTAGCAGTCTGGCGTGGAACGATAGGAAGCCAGAGGCCGACGAGATCGATACCAATTGCCCGAGCAGATATCGGACAGATGGGGTCGATACCGGACGGACGGGACATCAAAACAGTATATCGGAAATAAACAGGACGGGAACGAAACTGGAAACCGGTATTAAACAGGACAAAATAACCGGGAACAATACCGGACAGGAAACAGGAGCGAGTCAGAACCCACGTCTTACGGGGCAGAGGTTCGTTGCCGGACTGACAAGAGTGAGAACACTGAGCTTAAATAGACGGAAAGCCAATCCGTCAACGAGCCGCAGCTGGCGCCACACGGGCGGGACCATTTGGGCACCATGGCAACAGTGACAGCGTATGCCTTGCACGAATTCACATTTCCCAGTGCCCTATTTATGTGTAGCATGCACTTCTCTTGGGCGTAAGAGGTGATGACTCTTCACAAGACAGTGACATAAAAACTAATGCCAGCTGCCGTTAATCACGCGGAAAAGAGAAGCCATCAGGTAGCAGTGTTGGCGTCATTTCCAAGCAAACTTCAGAAACACTGCAACTATTTCAAGCATCTCTCACACACACACAAAATAAATAAATTACAATAAACGAAACACTTTTAGCCCTTGAAAACTAAGTATCTAAATCAATTCCATCACCCTAGGGTTCATACGCTTTTTTCATGGCGAATTTCAAGCACTTTTTAAACACTTTTAAAGGCAGTTTTCCAATGTCTCCCCTACCCAGCATCTTGGCCTGACGCACTTGTCCTAATGCAACTATAGGGGGCGATGAAACCTCTCATGACACCATACAAACCAATGCCAGCTGCCATTAATCACGAGGGTATAAGGACATGTAATGGCAAAGCGAAGCTTCCAGAGAGCTGTGTCGGCGTCGTTTATAAGCAAACTTGTTTGATTTTTCTTGATTTAATGTATCGCCTCGAGCACAGGGTTGGGTAGGGTTACTTTAACTGGATTACTTTCAATTACTTTTGAATTACTCCAATAACAAATATGCTAATAGAAGACAAAATAAACTAAATATGAATAAAATTACTAAATTTTGTGCAGGCTTGGGGAGTAATGGAACACATGGAACGGCAAAAATGATGTTGGCAAGCTGTTTGGATTTATTTTCATTTTGTTTCTGTCGCATTTGATGTTTGTTTTGCCGGAGATCAAAGAGATCAAAGCCAGGAGAGAAAGCTTACCACGTGTTGTGAGTCATCATTTGATTTATATTTAGTTTATTTTGTCTTTTATTAGCATATTTGGTATTGGAGTAATCCAAAAGTCATTGAAAGTAATCCTGTTAAAGTAACCCTACCCAACCCTGCTCTAGCAGCAGTGTCAAACTGGCGGCCCGCGGGCTGGATCGGGCCCACAAGACAACCCAGAGGGAAGCGCGAGAGAAAAACGAGCTGCAGGTTGAAATATGTCCACTTGATGTTGCCAAAGCCAGGTGCCTCTCACAAACACTGTACTTGTATTTCTTTCACTTTCTCTCCGTCTCGCTTTTTTTGTCTTTCTCTGTCTTTTTACATTATTTGCACTCTTCCTTTTTTCATTTTCTCTCTTGCTTGCTTTCCCTTTCTCTCTCTCTTCTCTTTTCTCTCTTGCTTCCCCCCTCTATTACTTTCTCTTTTTATCTTTTGTTTTTCATGCTTTACGCTTCCTCTCTTTCCCTTATTTCTTTCTGTGGTACTAGTCTGGCCACCGAGATAATGTTTGTTCTATCGTGTAGCCCCCCCAGAGTTAAAATTAGTCTGACACCCCCGGTCTGAGTCAGACTGTCGAGGAACATGGCAACAATTTCAAGAATTTACAAGCGCTTCATCAAACTTCAAGCACATTAAAATTGAAGCATTTTCACGGATTTCAAGCACCTGAACGAACCCCCTTTATGTTTCAGGCAAGTGAATTTTACTCTGGCTCACAAATGGCCAAGACAAGCAGTCATTGGTCGTACGTGACAAACTGCTTTCTTGTCTATGCAAAAATTCATTCAAATAGGCGGAACAACAAGTCAAACCGGACAGGGACGGAGGTTACCTCATCACAAAGTCTGCCTGGTCGATGTCTCGGCCGCACTGGCTGTGCCGGAGGATCCCACCATTGCCGACCACTGCACACTTCTTGAGAGGGAGGAGAAGAGGGTTGGCCTGGAAAATAAGCGAAATGTGTTTTGGATCAAGTTTAATGCCCCAATTTATGGTGTTTGGGGTCACTTTAATGAAACGATATTTAAAACACACTTCTATCCTATATGCTACTCTATAGCATATGAATAACCTATTATTTCCGTGGACAATATCTCTGTTAGAATAGAATATAGCTTTATTGTCATTGTTACAAAATGGGTTAACATATTGTGACAACGAAATTGGGCATGACACTCCAGTTTCACACATTCACAGTGAGGTAAAAAACCCAAGAAGATAAAGGAACAGAGAAGATAAGGTTATAGAACAAGGAGGATAAGGTTATAGTTATAATTTACACAAAAATTACCCAAGAAATGTCAGCATATAGGATGTTACATACAGTTTGGTATTATTGGTGATTGCAACATCCTTTGCTGTAAT
Organism: Urocampus carinirostris; assembly: GCF_059441175.1. Lineage (NCBI taxonomy): Eukaryota > Metazoa > Chordata > Actinopteri > Syngnathiformes > Syngnathidae > Urocampus > Urocampus carinirostris. The sequence continues at coordinate 6,471,324 of NC_142359.1, read as the reverse complement.
CCTGAAAGGGGGATGCCACATGTGCGGTCCCTTCAAGGTTTCTTCATTTTCCTCATGTTGAGGTTTTCCCTTGCCCTCATGTTGGTTCCAGATCAGGGGATGGTGTAATAATAGTCTGAAAAAATAGTCTGTAATAACCTGTGAAGCCCTTTGAGACGCTTTGTAATTAAGGGCTATACAAATTAAAAAAAAAAAAAAAAAAAAAGAATGACTTGACTTGTATATATAGAAATCAGAGTGCTAAAAGTATCCCAGTAATTTTGTAATATACTTTGGGGTCTTCATATAGAATGAAAACTATTTCGAACATTAAAATAAAAACAGGACAAAAACAATGACAATAACAAAATAATGTTAACATGTTCGAAAAGGGGTAGTATGAAGCAGACGCTCATTTTCCCTACCCCTTTATCTTCCCCATTAATTATATTCTATAGATAGTTCCTCTTTTGTGTCTAAATACAACACAATCTCAAGGATACACAAATTACAAAAGGTCAGATATCAACAATTATAATAACAATAGTCACATATTTTACACACTAATCATCGTAGTACCCATCTATTAACGTTATAATCCTACTAGTCACTAAATTTCATTGTGACACCAATGATAATAACAGTAGCAATGATAATTATTATTAAATTTATGATACAACAATAGCAACAATAACAAAGCGAACCATAGTTTTAAAACACAGTATTTCCAATCTCCAATATCACTCATATCCCATTTGCTTCATTTCTGTATTCCGCCAGTAATGTTTTTTTGTATTTAGATTTGAACACGTGAATAGTTGGACATTGTTGGATCTCGTCTTGTAAATTGTTCCAAAGTTTGACTCCACACACAGACACACACATCCTTTTCCTGGTGGTTCTCATCTTTGGGATTTTGAATTTACTACAGCCCCTTTAGTTATAATTTCCTTCTTTCTGAATAAATCATTTTTGGATGTTTTCTGGCACCATATTTTTGTTGACCTTAAATAGCAGCTGTGAAGTAAAGAAAGTTTTAATAAATCATCCAATTTTAATAATTTGGACTGCAGGAATAAAATATTAGCCTACCCTGTGTATGTGCACATTTTTGGGGGACAAAATGGCTGTAGTGAACTTTAGTAATTATTGCCCCAGACTTCTGCACAATATGTTAAGTATGGCAGAACTAGAGAACAATATAATAAATACAATGAATTATAGTTCAAAAGGAATTTGGTTTTATTAATTATTGAAATGCTTTTAGATACTTTAGTTTGTATGTGTCTGATGTGTGTTTTCCAGCTTCATTTATATTACTGACTTGTGTAGAGCAAATCCTTCCAAAAAACATGTCTGGCTTATAAGTAACACTCACATACGCACACTTCTCATCTGGCTTCTCTCAGCAATAAGACAACATTATATAAACTGACAGGATTTTCTGCTGATGGAGAATGACCAGATAAGAAATTTTTTAACTGTGTGTGTTTGAGAGCCTATTAAAGACTCATTGTTGTCATCCAATTTCCATTAGAACCACCCTTAGCGTCTGTATAATTTTAGAGCTTAGCACTTAACATATGCAGAGTCACAGTCGCATCTTTCGGGGAAGTGCAAAGATTAGTTGTGTCAAGACCAGAACAGAGACAGGACCCACTTACGTTCCGTTTCTCACAAGTTTTATTGGAAGAAAGAAAAGGTTGCGCCCACGATCTGGTGATTACTGGACGCGGGAATCAGGCCGCTCTGAATGCGGAAGTGGATCTTCCGTGGCGAGCGATGGCGGTGTCGGGAACAGAAAAACGGGTCAGTAGCCGGGACAGGAGCGTAGACGTGGTCAGGATCAAAAAAGGCTTGCCTAGTGTTAACTGAGGTTCGCAGGCGGACTGACAAAAGGGGACAGATAGGAGTGGGTTTAAATAGGGACAGGGAGGCAGTTGGCGCCAAAAAAGCGGGCACAGGTGATTCACATCGGGAATCATGACAAGTTGATGCCATCGACAAAAATTGATAATAGAATTAGTCGGCGAATGAATCCTATTGTGGATTATGGTCCCCAGGCATCTCTACATAAACATAATCTTTGCTGGGAATGACTCATGCGCAGTAGCGTCTTGGTCTCAAGCGATAAAATACAGAAATGAAGGCGTCAAATTCAAGTTCGCGTACGGAAACTTCTAAGTTTTTGTAGCATTTTAGCCTACATTGTCATGATTACTCATTGCACTCACCTGTGCCCGCTCGTTGACGCCAGCTGCTGCTGTTTACCTGATTAGTTCCCCCTCCTATTCAAGCTCAGAGCTCTCACTCACCCTTTGTCAGTCCGTCAGCGAACCTTCGTTTACTAAAGGCAAGCAATTTGACTCCCGCCAGTCCAGTTTTTTTTTTTACCCGTAACCCAATCGTCTCTTCCTGATTCCCCGCTTGTCTCCGGCTACGACCAGTTTCTGACCACCGACCACGTTCTGAGCTCCCATCCCGGCTAACGACCCGTTTTTGACTACCAACCACGCACTGATTGCCCGCTCCGGCTATCGATACGCCTTTTTCCGTTTTACCATGCTACAATCTCCCGCTCCGCAAAAACCACTTCCACATTCCGAACACGCTCCGATGCCGTGAGCTGCTTGCTTCCCTCGTCCAGCGAGCACCGGCTCGCTGGCGTTTGTTTTTCCTCTATATCTTAATAACCTTGTGAGTAAATGTTACGCACCTGGGTCCTCCTCCTGTTCTGGTCTTGACATAGATACGGCGAATAAAAGAGTACTTGCAGAATTCGCAAAGCAGACCTTGCGTATCATGGCAGTATCTCGGTGTTGCATGAACATTTAAAGAGAACAGTTGGACAGTTAAACCAGTAAAAAAGGTGTCCGACTCGCTTCGGTAACGTTCAAATAACATTCAAGCCAATACGGTTTTTAGGACATACATTGTACATTTTCTACGAGTAAATTTATCTTTAAAAAGAGAGCTTGAGTGTTATGCCAGAGTCTGCCTGACAAAAGTATTTGAATCGAAATGCATGCAGTCCAAGGAAAAAACGTCACTCAGAGGTGACCATGTTCTTGAGTGGTGCACGGTTGTGAGGTTCCGGTGTTTTCCCTACTATACAACGCTGACAGAATTTAACATAGTTCACAACATCACGTTCCATGCCATTCCAGAAGAATCGTTGGCTCACCAGAGACAAAGTACGGTTCTGGCCTTGGTGACCTGCTGAGTCATGGAAACCGTGGAGGACTTTGTTTCAATGAGTCAGGCACCACAAACTGGAAGATCTTCTTGGCCATGTGAGGATCTTTCCTTATTTTGTAGAGCATGCCATTCTGTATGGTGAGTCTGCTCCAATGCTTCAGTAGTTTCATCACACTAGGCGACTCTCTCACGCTTGGTAGGTCTCCTGTGTCTATGCACAAAGTACATGGTTCTGCTTATTGCCTGGTGGAACTGCCCTTTTCACTGACTCATCTGATGTCTCAGCACTCTCGTCTACAACAGCGTGAGAATTGTTGGATACTCTGAACACCTTTTGCACAATACTCTTGTTCACCCAGTTGACCTGGTCCAACAGCCAGGTATAGGTTGTCAGTTGTGAAATGTTAAAAACGACCAATTTCAGTCCTTAAGTACTTTTGATAAGACTTTGCATCATAAAACATAGATAGATACTTTATTCATCCCTGAGCTGAGAATACAATAATAAAGCAAAAAGAATACAATATACAAATACCCAGTGTGACGTGCAAATGCCCACTGTAGCGTGTTATATAGAATATCTAAATAGTGCTACACAGAATACATATTGCAATAAAATACGGTAATATGCAATGTAGGTGGTGTGGTTTAATGTGGGCTTTTACTCTGCCGGGTAGAGTTAAAGAGCCTCATGGCATGAGGAAGAAAAGATCTCTTCAGTCTGTCCGTAGTACAAGACAGTGACAGCAGTCGGTCGCTGAAACTGCTCTTCTGTCTGGAGATAATGCTGTGTAGTGGATGCGATGGATTGTCCATGATTGACCTCAGCTTTTTCAGTGCTCGTCTCTCAGCTACTGTTGTTAGGCTGTCCAGCTCTTTGCCCACAACAGAGCTCGCTTTCCTAGCCAGTTTATTGAGACGAGAGGCATCCTTCTTCTTGACGCTGCCTCCCCAACACGCTGCCGCATAGAAGAGGGCGCTTGCCACTACTGTCTCATAGAATATTTTCAGGAGCTTTTTGCAGATTTTGAAGGAGGCCAGCCCTCTGAAGGAAGTAAAGTCGGCTTTGCCCTTTCCTACATAGAGCTTCTGTGTTGGCACTCCAGTCCAGTTTGTTGTCCAGCTGCACACCCAGGTATTTGTAGGTCTGGACAAATTCTACACATTCTCCTTTGATGGTTACAGGAACCGGGTGAGTTCTGGTTCTCCTGAAGTCCACTCCATCTCCCTGGTCTTGGTGGTGTTCAGGTGCAGGTGGTTTGCGACGTTCCATCGGACAAAGTCCTGAATCAATTTCCTGTACTCCTCCTCCTGCCCATTTCTGATACATCCCACGATCGCAGTGTCGTCGGCAAACTTTTGCACATGGCAGGACTCAGAGTTGTACTTAAAGTCCGATGTATATAGAGTGAATAGGAACGGAGAGGGCACGGTCCCCTGCGGAGATCCTGTGCTGCTAACCACAGTTTCCGATGTACAGCCCGTTTCACATACTGGGGTCTGCCTGTCAGGTAGTCAGTAATCCATTCTACAAGGTGTGAGCTAACTCCCATCTCTGTCAGTTTCCTACTCAGCAGCAGATGCTGTACGGTATAAATGTCAATAAATGCGAGTGAGGGCGATTTTAAGACCAACTCTTATAAATTGGACCATTTTCACAATGGTTTTGTATATGAAAAAAACAAGCAGACCGCCATATACCGTTTACCTGTTTGGGTAAACCTTACACGCCTAAATTGATTTTGTCTCATTCACCATACTGTAAATCATGTGCTTTTCGTGAAGCGGAGGTAAACGGTAGCTGCAAAATTCCGTTTGTTGGATACTGTACATTCACTGTGTGAACCAAATGGTCTACTTTCTTTGGCTAATGCTCAAATGCAATAAGGGCGCCTCGGATGAAAGCTCATCTGTGTTGCGAGTGAATGTGCCTCTAACTTAGCAATGCCGGCCTGTAAACCAGACTAAAAATAGACGCACGTTGGAGAGTCACGCTTATGCAAACCGGGAGTTATGCAAATCAGGCATTCAGTGCTCAGGAGAAGTTGAAATTCCTCTTGCTTTACTCCCTACCAGTGTAAACTGGCATGCAAATTGGTCAGGGTTAAAAGGTGAGAAGGGTATTTGTGTAAAAGGCGCAGAAATCAGTATAAACGTGTTTCACTTTTTCTCAGCTCAAACTAAGTATGCAAATGATCAGGGTTGGGTAGGGTTACTTTAACTGGGTTACTTTCAATTACTTTTGGATTACTCCAACACCCCATCCATCCATTATCTGTACCGCTTATCCTCAGTAGCATCGCGGCCATCTTCGGGCAGTGGGCAGGGGACACCCTGAACTGGTTGCCAGCCAATCACGGGGCACAACTCATTCGCTCATTCACTCCCAGGGACAATTTGGACCGGCCAATTAACCTGACAAGCATGTTTTTGGAATGTGGGAGGAAACCCATGCAAGCACGAGGAGAACATGCCAACTCCACACAGGAAGGTTGGTAGCTGGATTTCTGAGGTTCATGGGCTGGATTAGAACCCATGACCTCAGAACTGTGCCCCACACGTGCTAACCACTGCGCCGCCGTGCTGCTACTCCAATACCAAATATGCCAAGACAAAAGACAATATGAATAATATGACGACTCACAAAACGTGGTAAGCTTTCTCTCGTGGCTTTGATCGCTTTTATCTCCGGCAAAACTAACATAAAATGCGACAGAAACAAAATAAAAAAATAAATTCTAACAGCTTGCCAACATCATTTTTGCCGTTCCATGTATTCCGTTACTCCCCAAGCCTGCACAAAATGTAGTCATTCTATTCATATTTAGTTTTTGTCTTTTAATAGCATATTTGCTACTGGAGTAATCCAAAAGTACTGTATTTTCCGCACTATAAGGCACACCGTGTTATAGGGCGCACCCCGAAAAAAAATAGTTTTTGGTCCTATATTTGACATACATAAGACGCACCGGATTATAAGGCGCTACAATGGGAACGTGGACAAAACAGTCAGATAGTTCAGTCAAACTTATTACCCCCTTAACATTCCCAAAGCTTGCAAAGAAGCAAATACGTGTCGTAGAGACGTGCGGATGCGGTGTCCGTACGATGTCACTTAAATGCATCGTTCCAAATATCATTCGGAAGGTTAAAGTCTTGGGATTCAAGAAATGCCAACCATTCCTTAGTTTCTATTTTCTTTTTCGCTCGCAACCATACTGTGCATATGACAATAAACACTTGGAATGGAGTTTAATTTAAAAATAGACACTCCATTCCATCCATTATCTGCACCGCTTATCACAGAAACATTGAGTTGAGTCTGAAACAAGGTACTGGGAAAATATATAGCCGGAGCAGCTCACCGAAGTCGTTGTGTTCAATAATAATGTGCAACCATGGTCCTCTTATATCCGTGAGTGTAGTAAATCCAGGAGAGTAAAATATTTACAAATACAGAATGGTAAAACATGTTTTCGCTATGCCGTAGACAACCACACTTGCTATTCACATTCATCTTTTTCGGCAAATTACAGGCTTTGTTTTGCCCCTTAGCCTTTACAAGCCTGTAGATGATACAAAGGATCCGCCCCCTTTACCTCCGAATAACTTAAGCCAATAGTGATCGATTCAAATGATGATTGACACATTGGTTAGCCAATGAAACGCCAGTATATAAATCCCAGCATACACCGCGGACTACTTCGCGTTCGGGGGAAAATCGAGTCGGCGGCTGCTTTGCATTAGTTGCAAGACTTTGCGACTTAATATTGAGCCACATATAAGGCGCACTGTATTATAAGGCGCATGGTCAGCTTTTAAAAAAAATAAAGGCTTTTAGGTGCGCCTTATAGTGCGGAAAATACGGTATATTGATTTTAGTTCCAACGCACCGCCTCAAACGTTTAATTCACACTGGGAAATCTCCTAAAACCCCACTCCCTCTTCAAAACATACTTCTTCCCATGTCTACCTTTAAGTCTTTATAACGGCAAATTTCGATTTTCATGCCTGCATAAAAGTTACAATTTGGGAGTAGGACTGCAACGACTTGTCGACAAAAATAGTCGACAACGAATTCCATTATCAACCCTTGTCGCCAGACATGTTTTTCCAACAGAACAGTAACGCACCATGTAGTAATGACAGTTGATTTATTAAATTTGATCCATAAGGAGTTACTGTACTTGTGAGAGTACAGCACTGGTGTCAAACAGGCGGCTCACGAGACAACACTCAGAGAAGTGCAAGAGAAAAACAAGCTGCAGGTTGAAATGTGTCAGCTTGATATTGCCAAAGCCAGGATCCTCTCACAAAGACACTGTACTTGTATTTATTTATCTGTCTCCCTCTTCCCCCCTCTTTTCTCCCACTCTCTAACTTTCTCTTTCTCTCTTCCTTTGTCTCTTTCTGTGTCGTTTGACCTTCTTTAGCTCTCTCTTCCTTTTCTCTCTTGCTTTCTCCATCTCTCGTTCTCTCCCCTTCTATTTTCTCTCCTACTCTCCATTTCTCTTTGGATTTGTTCATTCTCTCCCTTTCCCCGTCTCTCACTAATTCTCTTTTTAACTCTTGTTTCTCACACTCTCTCTCTCTCGCTCCCACTTTTCCACCCCTTTTCTCCCACTCTCCATCTCTTCAACTCCCTGTGTTACTCTTTCTCTTCCATTGTCCCTTTCTCTCCGTCTTTTTAACTTCTTTTGCTCCAACTTCCTTCTCTCTTTCTCTCTTCCTACCCTTTGCGCTTTCTCCTCTTTTCTCTCCCTATGTATTTCTATTTCTCTTTGGATTTCTTTCTTTCTCTCACGACTTATCTATTTTGTTTCTCACATTCTCCCCCTCTCCTTTTTTGTCCCGCCCTCTCTCCTTTATCCTCCCTCTTTCTCTCATTTCTTTATCTCTTTTTCCTTTCTCTTTAATCTACTAGTCCTGCCCCCGACAGAATGTTTGTTTTGTGGCTTGGCCCCCCCCCCAGAGTTAAAATGAGTTTGACAGCAAGTAATTGCCTTCCGGGAATCTGTTCCTTTATGACGCGTTACTCCCGACACTATCGCCCGCAAATAATACTAACCAGAATGGCATGTTTAGACTGCCGACGATAAAATAGTTCATTTATTACATTGTTATTTGTAGCTTTTCCCTGTAGTCTTACCACTCGGGAGCTTTAGTCTGGTGCCTCTAATACGCCTATTTGTATTCGCTCCCCCTTCATGAGCATGCATAGTCGAGGCCTGCAAATTGGGGTCAGATATTCATCTCACACCCCCTCTTCCCCACAGGATATTAACAAAAGGGTCCATGTGCTTGGAATTTTTGGAGTGAGATAAACAAGTGTGCTTGTTTTTGGTGTATGGTGTATACTAAAAAGGAAGGCATTCAAGTACAGTGGAACCTCGGTTTTCGAACGCCTCTCAGTTCGAACAAATCGGTTCTCGACCAAAAATTTCAGGAAATTATTGCTTTGCTTTTCGTTCAAAAAAACTGAGTTTGAACGCCGGTACGCTAGGGGCGACGCTGAGCGGCGTACGAGTATAGGTTGCCCCCACCCCCCGTGAAGAACTGTTGTCACGGCAACGCGCACTCCTTTTCTGTTTTCGTTTTTCAAAAGCGGTGAAGGGAGTGTTTTAACCCCTAATTATGCCTCGGAAGAAGGTCAGTGCAAGCAGCAAAGTTGCTACAGGTGAAAAAAGAGGAATAGTGCGTACAACTATTGCATTTAAGAAAGAAATAATAGCAAAATGGGAAGGTGTGCGAGTTTCCCTTCTTTCAGGAATACAGCATGGCTTCTGCCGACCGGTAAGAAATCCTATTCATAATTATTTTCTTTATCCTTTAACCGCTCACCACTTGTTGTGGAGACCCGGGTGCTAAAAGACGTGTAAACGACCTGATTTTTTCATTTTTACACGTTTATGTTAGCGTAATCTTTCGTACGGATGATTATGCTAACGCGAACGTACGATTAGCCTGGGTTAGCTTTACGTTAAATATTCAAAATAAACATTCAGGGTGTTGGAACAGATTAAAACAATTTTACATTACTTTTAATAGAAAAAAAGGGCTTCGGTGATCGTACAAATTGGTTTTCGTACAAAGAAATGGAAAGGATTATGGTCGAGAACCGAGGTTTCACTGCATAGGAAAACGTTTATGTTATTCCGGAAAGGAAAAGATGTGCATCTCATATTATCGGCCATAATCAGCCACTCCCTTTCCCCTTCGACATCCATATCATAAACCCACAGCGGCATCGAGTTGCGCTGAGTGCACAAAAAAAAAAAGCAGAACTGCCTCTTTGCTTACCTGCACAAAGAGAGAGTAGGTCTCGTTGTTGACCGTGTGCGAGTGGTAGAGCTCTCCGTCGTACCAAAGCACCTTGCCCAACGGAGCGTTCTCCTTAGTCAGCGCAAATTGACGCCGAGGGTCGCAGCAATCACTCAGTAGCTTCCTGTAAGGGTAAACCCATATAAGATTGCAAATATCAAGGTACACTGCTAAGTATTTCCTTCAAAGAAAAACATACAGTGAAGGGCTAACCGGTGACACGCAAGCACACGACAAAATAATGATTTTTTGTAAAAACTGCGCATTTTTACCGTATTTTCCGCACTATAAGACGCACCTAAAAGCCTTTATTTTTCTTCAAAAGCTGACCATGCACCTTATAATACAGTGCGCCTTATGTATGGATCGATATTAAGTCGCAAAGTCCTGCAACTAAGGCAAGCAGCCGCCGACTCGATTTTCCCCCGAAGGCGAAGTCGTCCGTGGTGTATGCTGGGATTTATATACCGGCGTTTGATTTCCTAACCAATATGTCAATCATTTGAATCAGTCACTATTGGCTAAAATTATTCGGAGGTAAAGGGGGCGGATCCTTTTTATCATGTACAGGCTCGCATAGGTTAAAGGGGCGAAACAAAGCCTGCAATTGGCCGAAAAAGATGAATGTGAATCACACGTTGGGTTGCACTACAACAAGAGAAAACGTTTTTTACTATTTTGTATTTGTAAATATTTTGCTCTCCCTGGATTAACTACACTCACGGTTGTAAGAAGACCATGGTTACGTATCATTATTGAACGTGATGGCTGCAAGAGAACTTAGGTGAGCTATGCGGCTTTATATTTTCCCGGTATCTTGTTTTAGAGCGATCTTTATGTTTCTGTGATGAGTCTATTTTTAAACTAAATTCAATTCAAAGTGTTTATTGTCATATGCACAGTAAAGAACCCCGTTTCCCTGCACAATAAATTTCTTACTCTGCTGTCCACACAGTTGCCAGCAAAAAATAAAATGGAAACTAAGAAATGTTTGGCATTTCTTAAATCCCAAGACTTAAACCTTCCGAATGATATTTGGAACGATGCATTTGAGTGATTGGTGACATCGTACAGACACGGTTTCCGTACATGTCTGAGACACGTATTTGCTTCTATGCAAGCTTTGGGAATGTTAAGGGGGTAATAAGTTGGACTGAACTATCTGACTGTTTTGTCCACGTTCCCATTGTAGCGCCTTATTATCCGGTGCGCCTTACGTATGGAAAATATAGGACCAAAACTATTTTTTGGGGGTGCGCCTTATAGTGCGGAAAATACGGTACTTGAAATTTAGACATTTTCAGTTACGCGCCATGTTGTTTAGAGGCTTTAAGGTAGCGACCCTCCCCTTCTGCTCCGTGTGCGAGTGTGTGTCTGCAGAGAGACTCTCAGAGTAGAAATCAGTGTTTTGACCCAGCGGCGCGCGATAAATGAATGAATACTGACAGCTCCTTCAGCGAAAAAAATCTTTGACGACTTGCTGTTTGTGCATTATGCCTCGAGTGTTATACCTCGCACATCAAGTGTTAAACCTCATGGCGAGACGAAATGTGAATTCAAGGTGTAGACATTAAAACGTGCGGTGTCCATGTATGGCAGACAAACACAGACCCTAAAAACCTTTGTCACTGCTAAAAACACCGCCATTGAAGCAAGTTATCACATTGCTCATTGAATACATAGCAAAGCAAGGAAAACCATTTATATCTGAGACCAAATCAGCTGTTATTTCTGTTGCACTTATTTCCAAGTAGCCTTCTGCCTTTTTGCTGTTAATTCAAGTTTTGATATTTTCTGCAATATGATTTTATTGACGAATGGTATGGTAGCTGTCCATTTCACTTGTTTTTGATTGTAGTTTATTGTTGATGAATGGTTGATTCGGGGTGAAGTCATGGATATCTACAGGCCTCTCCACATGTTGCTCACATTTATTTTTTTAGTTTATTGATGAACAAGAATATTGGAAGATAAATTGGTCAGTTATACTATTTGAATGTATATCCATGTTGTATATTCGGACTGGTGTAAAATTACAGCTCCGTCAGATATAAAATAAATTGTTGTGCGAGTCTTTGATCTTGGTGTGGCACACTGATTTACAAGGAAATTTGAAGTGGCACTTCACATTGAAAAGGTTGTTGATCCCTGGCCTAGAGCGTAAGTATCAAACTCACGACCCGTGGGCCACATCCGGTCTAGCGTACAATTATATCCGGCCCGTGAATTAATTTGATATACATCCACTGTGATGGCCTGGCTCTATGAAACACTGAACTCTCAAACTTCAGATCCCACAATGCAGCGCTGCTGCTCCTGCCACAATGTTCCTGCATCCACCGAGTTAGCTGTAGCCTGACGAGCGCAGCCACTTTGAAAACTATACACTGAAAAACAATACGTCTGGCTGTTGAAACACAAGACTGACAAGTGCGTTAATTGAGAGTCTTTAGTGTCAGGAAGCAGAGACGTAACACCCACGGATTATCTTCTATCTATCAGGATGTAACAGAAGAGAACCCAAATGCGTGACGTTTCTTTACACAAGCTTTTATTTTACGGGAAACGGGGCAGTCACACACGTTAACACAAAATGCCAGTGATTCGGCGATCGGTGGGTGAAAGAAGAAAGACAGAAGTTTGGCGTGGAACAGAAAGCAAGAGACCAACGGGATCAATACCAGTTACACGAGCCGAGAACGAGATTGAAAGGATTGATAACAGATATAGGAGACTGGAGACAGATATCAGACAGGACAAGAATGACAGGCATGATACCAAACACTGGAGACCGAAATCAAAACAGGACGAAACCGACGGGATCGATACTGGACAGGATACACAAACGGGATACCGGGCAGAGTCAAAACCCACATCCTGTGGGTGCAAAGGTTCGCTGACAGACTGACAAACGGTGAGTGAGAGCACTGAGTTTAAATAGAAGGGAAGCCATTTTGTCAACGAGCCGCAGCTGGCGCCACACGGGCGGGCCCAATTGGGCGCCATGGCAACCGTGACAGACGTTACCGTTTCTGTGGATTACGTGGATGCTGGACCCTCACAATGGCAGAGCGTAAAGTTGATTTGGAAAACAGAGCTTTTCAAAACAAAGTAGAGGGTAAATATTTGTAAACTGACATAAACCTGTATGTCCTCTTTGAGGAGCGATTATGGCCGTAATTGAGGTACAGAAGAGAACCCAAATGCGTGACGTTTCTTTACACAAGCTTTTATTTTACGGGAAACGGGGCAGTCACGCACGTTAACACAAAACGCCAGTGATTCGGCAATCGCTGGGCAGAAGAAGTGATACAAAAAAGTCAGGCACGGGAAAACAGGAAGCCAGGGGTAGACGAGAGCAAAACCGGACAAGACAGACATATCGGATACTGGATACAACAGCAAGATACCGGACAGGACAAAAGGGATCAATACTAGATACACGAGCAAGATATTGGACAGGACTGGACAGACAGAATCAATACCTGATACTGGATATACGAGCAAGATCCGGACAGGGCAGGGCAGATGGAATTGATACCGGATACACGAGCAAGATACTGGACAGGACTGGACAGACAGAATCAATACCGGATACACGAGCAAGATACTGGAAAGGGCGGACCGACGGGATCGATACAGGAGACTGGAACAAGATAGCAGACAAGCGGGATTGATAGCGAACACTGGAGCAAGATACCGGACAGGACGAGACAGAAGTGATCGATAGCGGATACTGGAGCAAGATAGCAGACAGGACGAGAGGTGGGATTGATACCAGATACACAAGCAGAGTCAAAATACAAGTTTTGCAAGTGCAGAGGTTTGTTGACGGACTAACAAGGAGTGAATGAGAGCACAGAGTTTGAATAGGAGGGAAGCCAATCAGGCAACGAGCCGCAGCTGGCGCCAAACGGGCGGGGCCAAGTGAGGGCTATGGGCGTCCGTGACAAGAACTACCCTACTTTCAGATAATACCTGCATTTCATAGAAAATACATGTGCGTGCAAATGTGAGTCAACATTCAAGTTCAACCTGAAATTTAATGAATGTAATTAGTGAACTGAATGCAGTTCAGGGGGAAAAAATGTTGCACTGCATATTGAGAACTTCCTGCTTGAGTTAAGCCTATTGACATATTTATTTAAAAAAAAAGTTTCTGCACTGTAATTGTTGATCCTCTAACAAGATCTATAAAATAATGTAAAAAAATTCAAAGATTATAGGGATACTAGATTTTCAAGAAAATATTTTAAAACAAATTGCGTTCACCCCTCATTTAGAACATTAATCCGGCGTACATGTTGGATTTGACACCTTGAAAATAAACATTTTGATCTAATCTTCTGTATGGAAGGTTATCTCAAAAATATCACTTCACCCAACATTGTTTGCCTCATTTGAACTATTGTTCAAATGACGCTCATTTCTGTAGCGACATGATCAACTGTTTTATGACTTAGAGGCTTAACATTTTTTTAAAGAAATATTTTTTCAGCCGAATAACCTAAAGCATAAAGCTTTTTGAAGGGAAATATTTAAGAAAATAATGCCATTCATCCATTTTCTGCGCCGCTTATCCTCACAAGGGTGCTGCTGCCCATCCCAGGCATCTTCCGGCAGGTGGTACCCTGAACTGGTACTTGTGGAAATTCCTTAAACTTTGGAGATTAGTTTGTAGGGCTGTCTTTGTTTAGTTAAAACTATAGAAAATAAGTTGATAGAAAATGCTTATTAACATGAATGCTTCTTTAAAAGTGTATTTAAAACCTCCCGTACCCCTGGAGTGCCTTCAACACATACCTGCCATCCTTTCAAGATTAAAAAGATTTTATTACACTATTTTAACGTGCAAACACCGTCTCCAGAATATTAAAAAAAGAAAATCTATATTCCTTAACGTTAAAAATATTTTTGTAATGTTTTACCTACAAAAAAAATAAATAAATCATAATTTTCCATTATCAAACATTTTTTAATAGCACCAACGAACAACTATGGGGCACCAAAGAGCCATGAGATTTCAACCCCTGGGTTTAACAATGGATGAATGAAGGGCAGCACGGCGGTGCAGTGGTTAGCACGTGTGCGGCACTGTTCTGAGGTCGTGGGAACCTCCTGCGTGGGTTCAAATCCAGCTCCCGGCCTTACTGTGCGGAGTTTGTATGTTCTCCCCGTGCTTGCGTGGGTTTCCTCCGGGCACTCCCGCATTTCAGGTGAATTGGCCGGTCCAAATTGTCCCTAGGTGTGACTGAGTGAGTTGTCTGTCCCCGTGTGCCCTGCGATTGGCTGGCAACCAGTTCGGGGTGCCCCCTGCTTGCTGGGATGCTCCAGCACCCCCGCGACCCTACTGAGGATAAGCGGTGTAGCTAATGAGATGAGATGAATGCTTCTTTTACTTAAAACCTCAAGTGCCACCCCCTTCCCCCGAGTGCTTTTAAGTACCCCCTAGTGTTTCGCATACCCCCATTAGAGAATTGTGTTTTTTTTTTTTTTGCATGCTGCTTGGCACTTTTATCAAGTAATGATTTGGGAGTATTTACTTCTACTTGAGTAATATTTTGAAGTAACAGTACTTTTACTTGATTAAGACACTTTGGCACCAAAGTGCACATCCGATTTAAGGGACCAAGTCCGAAGTTAACCCGGAACTGGACTTCAGCGCTGAACTTCGGTGTCCTGGGTACATCAGTCAAAGCACGCTCTTCGGCCTTGAAGTTCAACTCCAGGTTTACTTCGGGCCCGGTCCCCCAAATCAAGGTTTCAGGCTTCAGCTTATTCAGGTTTTTATACCTGTGGGCCAGGTTGGGTTGGACTTTTTGAGGCATGATCTTATCCCTTTCCGACCTGGGTCACCACTTCCTGCGGTGTGTCTTGGGCAAGTACAGCCTGGCGGCTTATATGCTAGGTTGTGACACAGTCTTGATTGCAGAAAGATAATCATGAAAAACAATCTGATTTAAGATCCATCTATTTAATGAAATGATCTGCATTTATTGGGGTATAGGGGTTCAGTGTCTTACCCAAGGACACTTCGACATGTAACACGGACGAGCCGGGATTCGAACTGGGATCCCAGGACGAGCGCTCTACCTCCTGAGCTACTGCCGCCCTTTATCAATGTGGATAAATACTTCGTACACCTTTATCGTAGCCAAATTCAAACACTTCAAGGACTTTCAAAGCCAAATTTTCCAATTTCTCTAAAAAAAAAAAAAAATCTGGTGTTATGCCGGTATTTTGCAGAGTCACTAAAATATCTGCAATTTTGTAATCTTGCAAGTATATTTAACAACACATGGTTTTTATATCTTGAGTAAATTGCGAACATAAATGTTTTTGAGACAAATCTCTCCCAGTATAGGTGTTGGGTATAAATGACAGTAATATGTAACTTAGTTTCAGGTGAAGGAAGTTCGTCCCATTACAATTTACCTCTGGGAAATGCTACCTTTTGTCAGAACCCGAACAGATGGAGGACCCAGACGCGTAACGTTCTTACACAAGATTTATTTCACGGGAATGGGGCAGTTATGCGCAGGAACTCAAACGCCAGAGGCAAATGAGATTGAAACTAGGCAGGACAGACAGGGCTCGATACACAAGCAGATACCGGAGGCTAGAGCAAGATACCGGACAGGACAAGACAGGCAGGATCGATACCGGAGGCTAGAGCAAGATACCGGAAAGAACAAGACAGGATCGATACCAGAGGCTAGAGCAAGATACCGGACAGGACAAGACAGGCAGGATCGATACCTGAGGCTAGAGCAAGATACCGGAAAGAACAAGACAGGATCGATACCAGAGGCTGGAGCAAGATACCGGACAGGACAAGACAGACGGGATAGATACGGGACAGGTCAAGACAGACGAGATCGATACCGGATACACGAGTAAGATACCAAACAGGACGAGACAGACGGGATCGATACCGGTTACAGGAGCAAGATACCAGACAGGACAGACGGAATCAATACCAGATAGAGGAGCAAGACACCAGAGGCAGGATCAATACGGGATACCGGACAGTACGAGACAGGTGGGATCGATACCGGATACATAAGCAGGATACCGGACAGAGTCAAAATACAAGTCTTGCAAGTGCAGAGGTTCCTTGACAGACTGACAAGGAGTGAATAAGAGCACTGAGTTTAAATAGGAGGGAAGCCAATCAGGCAACAAGCAGCAGCTGGCGCCAAACGGGCAGGCCCAAGTGAGGGCAATGGGCAACCGTGATACCTTTTTGCATGGTCCAGAATATATAAATAATCCTTGCGCTAACACACATTTCATTAGTGCCCAGTTTAGGTGTAGCATGCACTTGTCTGCTTGGGCGGGACCTCTAGGGGGCAGTGAGGCTTCATAGGACAATGCCGTACAAACTAATGCCGGCTGCAGTTAATCACAAGGGAAGGAGAAATGCAATGGCAAAACAGTCACCAGAAAACTGTTATCATTCCCTAAGGTATAAGTTTGAGATACCATTTCCTTGTTTTTATCATTTGCTTTTGTCTAGTAAAGCTCTTTTCTAAATATTTTTTCCCCCAGAAAGGAAAGCAATTAAAAAAATAAATAACAGGGTTGGGCAGTTAACAGCCCCGGCTTCAGACTACTCCCTTTGGCAAAATGTTTATGTATAGTATTTTTAAGCTGTTTTTTGTTGATTAGTAGTCTATGCAGTTTTTATTTTTTTCAGCTGTGCCCGAATAAAATTGAAGTGAATCATAGAAACCATTTCAAGCATTTTACAGGGGCATTAGCTCAGGAGGTCGAGCGCTCGTCTTGGGATCAAGATATCCCAGGTTCGGTTCCCGGCTCCTCTGTGTTTTATGTCGAAGTGTCCTTTGGCAAGACACTGAATCCATAATGCCCCCAATAAGCAGGTCGGCGCTTGGCCACTATTGGTGTGTGAGTGTGAAACACATTGTAAAGCGCTTCAGGAGGTCTTCATCTACTTGAAAAGCGCTATATAAATGCAGACCATTTACCGACTATTGAAGCACTTTGCAGTCCTTGAAAACCCCAAATTTAAATTCAAGCATTTAAGGATTTCAAGCACGCGTACGAACCCCGAATGGAGCACGTTGTTTCAAATAAGAGGGTAGCGGGTGTCGTCTATCTGTACCTGTAAAGGTCGATGCCAGTCTGGTTCCTCTTCCACTCGTGGCCCTGCTGTCTCAGGACCTCTTCCACGATGTCCTTGTCCCGTGGAATCCGGTACACGGGGAACACGTAGAACCAGCACAGCACCAGAACACACAAGGCGGCCCACGCCGACAGCTTGGCTCGGTAGCACCGCATCAGCATCCTCCACCCTCGGTCCTTCTCCCACGCACGCAGACACGGTCTCACACGCACACACCTAAAAGAGCGGACCTCTGGAACGGAACCTCCGCCTCATGCCGCACACGGGGCGGAGTGTCGAAGCCAAGGCGGCTTTGGTCGAACCGGGTCCGGCTTCACACAGCTCGCCTGGCCCGACCGGTTTTGACGGATCTCCGTTCCGCCCAAACGGCTGAGATCGTCGCTGTCGAACCAAATGAGGGCTTCGCTTTCACCATCGTCGCATTCGCCGGGGGTCGGTCCCAACGGATTTGGCGCCCGTGGAGGAGGCGCTGAGACTTCCACGCGGCCTTTCGTGGGCCCAATGCGGGGATACGAGAGAGAACCTCCTTCCTGCTGACGGAGCGCCCCCTCTTTATCTCGTCCTCGGTTAACCACCCCCACCTCCTCCTTCTTCTCCTCGGAAACAAAGCGGTTCTCTTTCCAAAGGGGGGCGCAAAATCAGCGAAGGATGGGAAGTGTAACTTTCAGTGTAAAAAAATAAATAATCCCATTCTATTTTAAACCTCCAAAATGGATTCATGAATCTAACGGCATCTTCCCGAATTTTTCACCTTTGTTCCCTATCTTTTTCGACCCGACGATTTGATTAATCCAGGTGCGTCAAACCCTTATCGCACACCTGGATTAATCAGTGTGTCCACTGTTAAACAGGGTTAGGTTACTTTAACTGGATTACTTTCAATGACTTTTGGATTACTCCAATACCAAATATGCTAATAAAAGACAAAAGAAACTAAATATGAATAAAATGACTCAATTTTGTGCAGGCTTGGGAAGTAACGGAATACATGGAACGGCAAAAATGATGTTGGCAAGCTGTTTGGATTTGTTTTCCTTTTGTTTCTGTCGCATTTTATGTTCGTTTTGCCGGAGATCAAAGAGATCAAAGCCAGGAGAGAAAGCTTACCACGTGTTGTGAGTCATCATTTTATTCATATTTAGTTCATTTTGTCTTTTATTAGCATATTTGGTATTGGAGTAATCCAAAAGTCATTGAAAGTAATCCAGTTAAACTAACCCTACCCAACCCTGGTCGCATTTTATGTTAGTTTTGCCGGAGATCAAAGAGATCAAAGCCAGGAGAGAAAGCTTACCACGAGTTGTGAGTCATCATTTTATTCATATTTAGTTTATTTCGTCTTTTATTAGCATATTTGGTATTGGAGTCATCCAAAAGTCATTGAAAGCAATCCAGTTAAAGTAACCCTACCCAACCCTGATCGCATTTTATGTTCGTTTTGCCGGAGATCAAAGCCAGGAGAGAAAGCTTATCGCGTGTTGTGAGTCATCATTTTATTCATATTTAGTTTATTTTGTCTTTTATTAGCATTTTTGGTATTTGAGTAATCCAAAAGTCATTGAAAGCAATCCAGTTAAAGTAACCCTACCCAACCCTGATCGCATTTTATGTTCGTTTTGCCGGAGATCAAAGCCAGGAGAGAAAGCTTATCGCGTGTTGTGAGTCATCATTTTATTCATATTTAGTTGATTTTGTCTTTTATTAGCATACCGGTATTTGGTATTGGAGTCATCCAAAAGTCAATAAAAGACAAAAGAAACTAAATATAAATACAATGATGACTCACAACACGTGGTAAGATTTCTCTCCTGGCTTTGATCTCTTCGATCTCCGGCAAAATGAACATAAAATGCGACAGAAACAAAATGAGAATAAATCCGAACAGCTTGCCAACATCGTTTTTGCCGTTCCATGTGTTCCATTACTCCCCAAGCCTGCACAAAATGTAGTCATTTGATTCATATTTAGTTTATTTTGTCTTTTATTAGCATATTTGGTATTGGAGTAATCCAAAAGTCATTGAAAGTAATCCAGTTAAAGTAACCCTACCCAACCCTGCTGTTAAATCAGGAAGTAAATGAACAAAACAATGAATAAAGGTACAGTTCATTCGTTTTGAATCGATTAAGTTAATGTATAGAGCACAGGTGTCAAAGAGGCGGCCCGCGGGCCAGATCAGGCCGGTTTGAATCCGGCCCGCGAGACAACACTCAGAGAAGCGCAAGAGAAAAACAAGCTGCAGGTTGAAATAGGTCAACTTGATGTTACTAAAGCCAGGTGCCTCGAACAAAGATACTATACTTATATATTTATTTCTCTCTCTCTCTCTCTCTCTCCCTTTTCTACCCATTTTCTCCCACTCTCTAATTGTGTCTCTTTTTCTCTTCTTTTGTTGCTCTTTGTCTCTTTCTGTGTCATTTGACCTTCTTTAGCTCTCTCTTCCTTTTTTCCTTTTCTCTCTCTCTTCTCTCTTTCTCTCTTTCTCCATCTCTCTTTCACTCCTATTTTCTCTACTTCTCTCTTTCTCTCTATTTCTCTTTGGATTTGTTCATTCTCTCTCTCTCTTTCCCCGTCCCTCACTAATTATCTTTTCTATCTCTTTTGTTCCTCACCTTCTCTCTCTCTCTCTCTCTCTTTACCATGCCTTTTCTCCCACTCTCTGTCTCTTTCACTCTCTGTGTCTCTTTTTCTCTTCCTTTGTTGCTCTTTGTCTCTTTCACTCTCTGTGTCTTTTAACCTCTTTTGCTCTAATTTCCTTTTTTCCTTTTCTCTCTTTTCTCTTTCTCTCATCATACCCTTCACGTTTTCTTTTCTCTCCTCCTGTCTTTCTATTTCTTTTTGGATTTCTTTCTTCCTCTCCCTTTCTTTTCCCTGTCTCGCACGACTTTTTATCTTTTGCTCGTGCTTTCTCCCTCTCTCTATTTTTCTTTCTTTGTCCCGCCCTCTCTCATTTTCCCTCCCTCTTTCTTTTATTGCTTTATCTTTCTTTTTCTTTCTCTTTAATCTACTGGTCCGGCCCCCGACAGAATGTTTGTTCTATCGTGTGGCCCCCGAGTTCAAATGAGTTTGACACCCCTGGTATAGAGCATGGCCGTAACCACCTCGTTTTTTGTGGTGCTCAAGCACCCCCAAATTCAAACCAACCACCCCCCAAAATGAAAGCGTTTTTACACCTCTAGTCCTTTGAGGACAAGATATACTTAAATAAATGAAAATGTTCTGCATTTATATAGCGCTTTTCAAGTCAATGAAGACCTCCCAAAGTGCTTTACAATGTGCTTCACACACACTCACACACCAATAGGGAGTCAGCCATGCAAGGCGCCTACCTGCTCATCAAGGTTTTAAGATTTTGTAGTGAGTGATGGAGTGTTGGCCAATCACAATTGTTAATGTTTGAAATCTAAAAGCGTAGTTTTCATAATAGCACAAGCCAAAAGACGCGATTCAAAGTTTGCAAGCACCACACTATGCCACACCCACCGTGTGAGCTCATTAAGTGTCATGGCGGACTCCTTAAACATAGTCCCAGAGTCAATAAACGAGAATGAAACAAAGCTTGTGCTGAAGAAGGGCGGTACATCATTTTTTTGGACCTTTTTTGGTTTTGACGAAGCGGACAGAAGAAAACGCCTGTTGCAGAATTTCCAGTCGATGGGGATGATGCCCTGCTCAATCTCGTATACCTGTTCAGTCAATCGTCGCCATTGAAAAGGGACCACATCCCATTTTATTGTCATTTGGTGGGTTTTATCTCCTTTTTTCTGGGAACAGAAGAAAACGCCCGTTGCAGAATTTGCAGTCGATGGGGATGATGCCCTGCTCAATCTCGTATACCTGTTCAGTCAATCGTCGCCTTTGAAAAGGGACCACATCCCATTTTATTGTCATTTGGTGGGTTTTATTTCCTTTTTTCTGGGAACAGTTTGCAGTTTTGTTCAAGTGTACTACAAAATGTGTATCTTTCTTTCTCTGCACCTTGACACACCTGCTAACCAGTATATAGGTATAGCTAACAAAGTGTCTACGTAATACAGCTCCTGTCAAATGGGCAATTATACTGACACCATCATTACTGAATGACCTGAATTCCGATTTTCCTTATTATAGAATAAATGAAACAAAACAAAAACGTGAACAACGCAGCGTCGTAAATACTTAAGGATGGCAGAATGAAGCCCCATAAAGCAGTAAAGCCCTCCAGGGATATGCTCCACATGCACGTAGTGGCCTCAAGATGATTCATTATTTCTGTTACGCCATCATGTGGACAGAAAACTGTATAACATGCTTGTTTAAAATGCGCTCTAAATACCAAAAAATACACATTTGAAGAGTGTATTAGGAGAGTAACAGAGTTAGTGTATTGTGAATTATTCTGTGTTACTTTGCATTTTCAATAAGTGAAAAAAGGAGGTAAAATAAAGAGCTTATGCATTTTTATTTAAAAACAATATTTTTTTAAAAAGTTATAAGACTTTTTCTTTCAGAGATTTTCACCTGCTTTTGAAAAAACCCTCAGAAAATAAAGATGAGGCAGGGGTAGATGGATCTGTGATAGATTGATAGATAGATAGATGGATGGATGGATAGAGAGATGGATAGATTTCTAGATGTCTAGATAAATTTCTAGATAGATAGAGGGATAGATGTCTAGATAAATGCCTAGAAAGATAGGTAGATACTGTAGATAGATAGATCTCTAGATAGATAGATGGCTGGCTGGATGGATAGATAGATAGATAGATGGATAAAAATGTGGGTGTGTGGTTTAATGTTGGCTTTTACTCCCCCAGGTGGAGTTAAAGAGCCTCATGGCATGATGAATAAATGATCTCCTCAGTCTGTCCATGGAACAAGACTGTGACGGCAGTCTGTCGCTGAAGCTGCTCTTCTGTTTGGAGTTTGTAAAGAATAGGGAGTGCATTTTTCTGTGATTATCAGTACTGAAGGGGCGGCAGTAGCTCAGGAGGTAGAGCGCTCGTCTTGGGATCAAAGGATCCCAGTTCGAATCCCGGCCCGTCCGTGTTACATGTCGAAGTGTCCTTGGGTAAGACACTGAACCCCTAACACCCCCAATAAGCAGGTTAGCGCCTTACATGGCTGCAAGGCCGCTATTGGGAAATGTGGAGCACATTGTAAAGCGCATTGGGAAGTCATTGACTTGAAAAGCGCTATAAAAAATGCAGATCATTTTTTTGAAGGGGACTTTCAACTCTGGGGGTGTTTTTTTGCTGCTTTTATTTTTAACCGCACTGAAAGAGAGCTTATCATTTCCTTAATCAGTCACTTGGTACACCTCCTTCCTGGTTTAACCAGTGTGTCCACTGTTCACTCACGATAGACAGGAAACAAATCAACGAAAGAATCAACAGAAGTAATTAATTCCCTTTGCCTTACTTAGGTTAATGTATAATGAGCATGACTGCACTTAGACCATTTTTTGAGGTGCTCAAGCACCCCCAAATTAAAAAATGTAAATGTTGACAGGGTCTACAGAGTAGAAGTAAATGGAAGGAGACCAAGAGGAAGGCCGCGATTGACGTGAATGGATGGTGTTATAAGTGCAACTGCAGGAAAGAGATCTAAATCTAGTGGAAGCTAGGGCTCTTGTTGGTGATAGGAATGAGTGGAGTGGTGTTGTAAAAGGATAGTGGAATGTTTGGACGTGTTCTAAGGCATGGGCAGGGCACCTGTATGATGCCGCAGGGGTAAACCAGTGAAAGCTATTTTTATTAAAAAAAAACGTTATCAGACCCAGGCCGTTTTTTTCTGTCAGAGATTTCACCTGCTTTTGAAAAAAAAACTCAGAAAATAAAGATGAGGCAGGGGTAGATGTATATGTGATAGATAGATAGATAGATAGATGGACAGATAGAAATAGATAGATAGATGGATAGATACATAGATAGAGAGAGAGAGAGAGATAGATAGATAGATAGATAGATAGATAGATAGATAGATAGATAGATAGATAGATAGATAGATAGATAGATGAATGGATGGATATATATATATATAGATAGAGAGAGAGAGAGATAAAGAGAGAGGGATGGATGGATGGATAGATAGATTATAAAGATATAGTAGCATAGATTATAAAGATATAGTAGCATAGATAGATAGATGGATGGATAGATAAATACACACTGTAATAAAAATAGTGCAATGTGCAAATATAGGGGTGGGGATTAATGTGGGCTTTTACTCCCCCGGGTGGAGTTAAAGAGCCTCATGGCATGATGAATAAATGATCTCCTCAGTCTGTCCGTGGAACAAGACTGTGACAGCAGTCTGTCGCTGAAGCTGCTCTTCTGTTTGGAGTTTGTAAAGAATAGGGAGTGCATTTTTCTGTGATTATCAATACTGAAGGGTACTTTCAACTCTGAGGGTGTTTTTTTTTTGTTTTTTTTTGCTGCTTTTATTTTTAACCACACTGAAAGAGAGTTTATCATTTCCTTAATCAGTCACTTGGTACACCTCCTACCTGATTTAACCAGTGTGTCCACTGTTCACTCACGATAGACAGGAAACAAATCAACGAAAGAATCAACAGAAGTAGTTAATTCCCTTTGCCTTACTTAGGTTAATGTATAATGAGCATGACTGCACCCAGACCATTTTTTGAGGTGTTCAAGCACCCCCAAATTAAAAAATGTAAATGTTGACAGGGTCTACAGAGCAGAAGTAAATGGAAGGAGACCAAGAGGAAGGCCGCGATTGACGTGGATGGACAGTGTTATGAGTGCATTGCAGGAAAGAGATCTAAATCTAGTGGAAGCTAGGGCTCTTGTTGGTGATAGGAATGAGTGGAGAGGTGTTGTAAAAGGATAGTGGGATGTTTGGACGTGTTCTAAGGCATGGGCAGGGCACCTGTATGATGCCGCAGGGGTAAACCAGTGAAAGTTGTCGGGCCCTGCTGTTTAACAAGTGTGTGTTGTGTCACCCTGACCCGAGTGACACGGTCGTTTTCTTCGTCCCGTTTCATCCAAGTGTGGGATCCAGAATTCAGTGAAACAGGGGCAGATTTATTTTCTTAAATTATTTAACTAAGTGAATTCCATCGAATTAGCCGAATTAGTGTCGCTCTTCGTCGAGCCTCTCTCTCGATTGTCCCTCGATCTATCTTCTGAAGTTCCTCTGCCCATGTCCCTTCACAAGCCGGCACGCCGGCTCCTCCCATGGGCGTGCTGACTCCTCCCATGGGCGTGCCGACTCCTCCCATGGGCGCGCCAGGTGCCAGCTTCACCACTTCCTCGCCGAAGGGCGTCGCGATGTTTAACCTTGTGCGTCTGGCCTTCTCCCGTCAGCTCTCACAGGAATACTGTTATCAAAATACGTCTCATGCATTCCAGACAGCCTAACCTTCTAATGTACCTTGAAGAAAAACAGTCAGTGAATCTCTCTACTGCATCAAACTGAGTACATGTACTTACTTTGTAGTTAATTTCATAATATCCTTTATAAAATGTATAAAATCCTTCAACCCGTACCAACTCATACAAACATCACAAACATACACAAACTCAAATAGGAACTACAAGGAAAAATGCTAGCCTCAATCGTCATATTGCTTTCAAATCAATCAAAATTAATACAAAATAATAGTTTTAGCAGTGAACAACAATAAAATCAGATCCTACTACTAGGCTGGTCCAACTGAAGCTACGAAAATACTGCACGATATTGTTTTCGACATAAAACCAGACTGGATGTCAGCTCTTTTACACAATTTCTGCACTCCAACGGCGGGCAAAAGCATTTGATTAATAATTAGATTAGATTTACTGTTGATTTAATTTATTGGTCCCCTTTGGGGAAATTAACTTTCACCAACTGTACCAGGGGAAAATAACAGACAATACATTACATATAAAAAAAAGGAACAGCAGGATGAATTCATACATGACAGTGGGACAAGGATGAAGACTGGCTTCATCACCAGGGCTGATCAGCACCTGAACTCGCAGACCCCTGCCCCCTAGTGTTCATTAGCGTTCCACCCCTGCACCATTTTCCATGTGGGGGTGGCAGGAACTGGTGGCAGGGTGCTGGAAA
Source organism: Urocampus carinirostris (assembly GCF_059441175.1). Lineage (NCBI taxonomy): Eukaryota > Metazoa > Chordata > Actinopteri > Syngnathiformes > Syngnathidae > Urocampus > Urocampus carinirostris. The sequence goes on along the minus strand of NC_142359.1, from coordinate 6,445,619 downwards.
TCAAGGACTGCCTTTATTTTTTATTATTATTTTTAATTATTTTCATTTTTTTTTGTCCTTGCGCTACTGGCAGTTCTCTATACCTAGCCACTCCTTTGCACATCTGTTCTCCTCTGCACTATCGTACTCCAGTGTTATTGTTATTGACTGCCCATTTTGCACATCTGGTTAGCTGCTCCTCTTGCACTCTTTGCACTACTGTATAATACTATACATAGCTATAATTATTTAGTATATTTTTAGCACTTCAATACTCCAACTCAATACAACATTTTATTTATATCAACATTTCGTTCTGTATACACGTGTACAAGAATGACAATAAAGTAAATCTGAATCTGAATTTGAATCTGAATTAACAAAATCAGGACAAGAATAACAAACAAAGGAATATACAAACGAACCAACCTAAAATGAAGGTGGGTATGAAAATGAAAACCAGAATGACAATGGCAGACGCAATGTAAAATCACAATGCACGCTAACCACCCAGCCACCCAAATTTAGGAGAGTTTAGAAATAATTTTTGTTGACAGCGGAAGAAATATAGATTAATCGCACCATATGTTTCATTTTTCCGACAATAATATACAAACAGCCTAAAGGGACACTGTGTAATATTTGACCACTAGATGTCACTGCATTGTGCAGTCTAACTTGGCCCCCTTCTTTTTAGTATTTATATGATCCCGCTTGGTGACATTATCCGCAAGTATAATATTAGTTTCCATTGCTATGCAGATGACACTCAACTGTATGTGCCACTGGAAAAAACTGGACATTTAAGTTGTAGAAATCTGGAGGCTTGCCTTACTGAGATTCAAAGATGGATGTAAAAGATTATTTACGCCTTAACCCAGAAAAAACTGAAATGTTGATTATTGGTCCAGCTCACTGTCGTGAGTTGTTTTCAAACACTACCCTGAACCTAGACAAATGTAATATCACCCATAGTGACTCGGTCAAAAATCCAGGTGTTACATTTGATCCTAATCTGTCGTTTCAGTTACACGTGAAAAATATTACTAGAATAGCTTTCTACCACCTCTGTAATATTGCGAAGATTCGTTCGATGCTGTCCCAATCAGATGCAGAGATTTTAATTCATGCGTTTATTATTTCTCGGCTTGATTACTGTAATCTATTGCTTTCTGGTCTCCCGATGTCTAGCATTAAAAGTTTGCAGCTGGTTCAGAATGCGGCAGCTAGACTTTTGACTAAGACCAAAGAGTTTGAGCATATTACTCCTGTATTGGCCAACTTGCACTGGCTCCCAGTCCACTTAAGATGTGACTTTAAGGTTCTCTTGTTAACATATAAATGTTTGCATGGGCTTGCACCCTCTTATCTCTCCGATTTGATTTGCACGGAGTCTGCGTTCGGAAAATGCCGGTCTACTTGTGACTCCGAGAGCCAAGAAGTCTGCGGGCTCGAGAGCGTTCTCCATCCGGGCCCCGGTGTTATGGAACGCCCTGCCTCTGGAGATAAGATCTGCAACCTCAACGGAAGTTTTTAAATCGAGGCTTAAGACACACTTCTATTCCAAAGCATATGATTGATGCCCACCTCATATTCTGTTTTGTCCTGTCTTTTTCCAACGCCTGCCTGGCTGATACGAAGGAGAAGGATGATTTGGGATGGGACAGCGGACCGGGGTCTGACCTGCAGCATGTCAACCCCTGCATTTACCAGCTGGCAGAGACGGGAGGCAGCGTCGTGGCCGTCATAGACTTTCTGGACTATCTATCTATCTATCTATCTATCTATCTATCTATCTATCTATCTATCTATCTATCTATCTATCTATCTATCTATCTATCTATCTATCTATCTATCTATCTATCTATCTATCTATCTATCTATCTATCTATCTATCTATCTATCTATCTATCTATCTATCTATCTATCTATCTATCTATCTATCTATCTATCTATCTATCTATCTATCTATCTATCTATCTATCTATCTATCTATCTATCTATCTAGACATCTATCTATCTATCTATCTAGACATCTATCTATCTAGACATCTATCTAGACATCTATCTATCTATCTATCTAGACATCTATCTAGACATCTATCTAGACATCTATCTAGACATCTATCTAGACATCTATCTAGACATCTATCTAGACATCTATCTAGACATCTATCTAGACATCTATCTAGACATCTATCTATCTATCTATCTATCTATCTATCTATCTATCTATCTATCTAGACATCTATCTAGACATCTATCTAGACATCTATCTAGACATCTATCTAGACATCTATCTAGACATCTATCTAGACATCTATCTAGACATCTATCTAGACATCTATCTATCTATCTATCTATCTATCTATCTATCTATCTATCTATCTATCTATCTATCTATCTATCTATCTATCTATCTATCTATCTATCTATCTATCTATCTATCTATCTATCTATCTATCTATCTATCTATCTATCTATCTATCTATCTATCTATCTATCTATCTATCTATCTATCTATCTATCTATCTATCTATCTATCTATCTATCTATCTATCTATCTATCTATCAATCAATCAATCAGCCTTGAGCATGATACTGACTTGCTCCGGAGGTCCCTGAACCTGGCTGCGTCTATGGCTCTAACGCCCAAAACATGTTTTATTGTGAAGTATCTGCTTTTACTTCCGGTATTTTCATTGTTCGTTTGATTGCTGTTTAGCTTTCAAATCAGCTGCTCTGCTGCCGTCTGCTGGATTGATTGAGTACTTCAAAAATGCTAGACTTGCAATGTTTATTCCATTTATTCTAGAGTACTGTCTATTTTCCATGCTTGTTTTAATAACTTCATTTATAAATCTAGAAAAAGGCAGAATTTGTTGAAACATCTTACATTTACGTGGGATTTCTTGATTTGGAAGCAGATTTGGGACTTATTTTATAGAATTTAATTTTTTTGTCTTTGTCATTGATGTCAACGTTGTAAAACCTGCAACGATTTTAGACATGGAACTCCAGGGTAAATATTTAATACCGTTTAAAAAAAAAAGAAAAGTAAGATAAAAGATTGTCGGGATAAATAGGTAAGAATAATTACAGTGCTTAGAGCAGGGATAGTAATATTTTTTTCAGCATGCGAGTTACTTACCAAATGAACAAGTCATTATGATATATGCACCTAAAGAAATTGAGATTTAAGAGCAGTTTATCATTAAAAGGTTCATGGAATGAAATGCTCACAATCAGTGTTCCCTCTAAACTGCGCGCGTGCACAATCGCGCACTGCCCGCACATTCTCAAATCTATCCAGCGCAATGTTCCCTTTAAACTGCGTGTGTTAGTTTTTAGAGTTTTTCGAGAACCGGCTTCTTCGGCTCGGCTCACTAGAAGGAACCGGCTCTTTCGCGTCCTAAGCGGCTCTTCAGGTTGTTTTTGCTTCTTTCATCCCTATATGACCAAATATTATGTAAAATTATGCACAAAATGACTTAAAGGAAGGGGGAATAGAACAAAAAAGAAAAAAAATACCAAAATGAAAAAGTAGTGTAAAGGTGAAAAAAAAAACAAAAGGAAGAAAAAAGTAGGAAACATTCAGAAAAAAGGCCAGAAAAAAAGAAAAAGAAACAAAAGAAAAAAGTAACAGCTAGGAAAAAATAAACACAATGAGATTTTTTTAAAAAGGGATTAAAAAAAAGAAAAAAAAAACAGAGAAAAAGAAGAAAAGGTTTGTGTTGCATTTAAATAATTTCCAATTATACCAAGTCAATCTTGTTCCCAATATTGTACTTCCACTAAAAAATGTGAGTAAATACAGTTGTGTATCGTGCAACCGACGAAAAAAGCCCCCCAAAATATTAGTAGTATGCGACAAAAGATACTAGGGAAAAAAAAATGGAAATCTTGTGAAGGAATCGTTGTAAAAACAAATGACGTTTGTAGGCCGTACAACCTTTGCAATCGTACATGAGTCAATTCATTCAAAAGTGATTTTTTTTTTTGCATTGCCGGAAACTCAGCAAAATGTAACTTGATGTCAAGTGTTGGACATGTTTGATAATGATTTAGTTGCCACACTTGGGATTGCCGTTGCTCACTGTTGTTTCAAGCGTTGCTCACCGACTTTCTCAATGCACGCCTAAATAATTACGTTTCATTCAGATGAAAAAAAAAACCTAATAAAATAGTCGAATTGTAATAAGTGTCAACTGCCTGACTCAGTTTAAGTCAGTCTCTTTTTTTCCGTTGCCAATGTTTGTGAGAAATAAGTAACACTAATCCTGAAGGGCAAATCGATTAATCGGAAAAGATTAAATACCCCGTACTCAATCGAGGCAGATACTTGAATTGTCAATGTCTCATCTCATCTCATTAGCTACACCGCTTATCCTCAGTAGGGTCGCGGGGGAGCTGGAGCCCATCCCAGCAATAATCGGGCAGTGGGCAGGGGACACCCTGAACTGGTTGCCAGCCAATTGCAGGGCACACGGACAACAGACAACAGACAACTCACTCGCTCATTCACACCTAGGGACAATTTGGACCGGCCAATTCAACTGAAATGCATGTTTTTGGAATGTGGGAGGAAACCGGAGTGCCCGGAGGAAACCCACGCAAGCACGGGGAGAACATACAAACTCCGCACAGGAAGTCCGGTAGCTGGATTTGAACCCACACAGGAGGTTCCCAAGACATGAACTGTGCCGCACATGCGATAACCACTGCGCTGCCGTGCTGCCTGAATTGTCAATGATTTAACATTATTTCTATTCATTCATATTTGTTTGGAGTTGTAATCATTTTTATAAACCCAATTGTACGAGGGAGACCGGACCAGAACGGAGGCAGGAAGGGAGAACTCAATTGCGTTGACGATCAAAACTTTTATTTACCAAAATAAAAGTCGTCCAAAACTCAGGGACAAGACACAACAAACAGGCTTTAACTAAAAACGTGCAAACACAGGTTTCTTCCGACTCAAACAAAACAGGACAGAGCAAAACAGAACGGGAGATGCAGACAGAAAATGCAATGAGCCAGCACCCGCAAAACCCCAAACCCCCCCTTAAGAAGAAAACGCGCAAATTAGACGATCTGCTTCAGCTGTTGCCCAGGGGGCGGGGCCAGCCGGTTGCCACGGCGACCATGTTGGACACGACACCCAATCGTCATACATTTACATAAATGTCAATGTAGATATTACATTTAATTTGAACTCTTACTCGTTGAAAACTGAAATCATAAATAAAAAATCAATATCATTTTAAAAACATTTACAACTGTAAAAAAATTATACCTTTCTTCGACAAAATTTGTGTCAGGACCCAAACGGAGACAGGACCGGCTTGCGTGCGTTTCTTTTAGTTTTATTGGGAAAAAAGGGAAAGGATCGTACATACGATTCGGAAATCGCTGGTCGCGGGGAGTAGGTTGCTCGGACGAGGAAGTGGTATTTCCGTGGCGAGCAATGGCAGTGTCGAGAGTGGGAAAAAACAGGTCAGTAGCCGGGACAGGGGAGCAAAAAATCGTGGTCGGGATCAGAAAATGGGTCGAAGCCGGGAAACAGACGGGAGCCAGAACATGAGAGAGTCAGGGTCGAAAAGCTTGCCTAGCGTAAGCTGAGGTTCGCAGACGGACTGACAACCGGTGATAGAAAGACGAGGGTTTAAAAAGTGACAGGGAGCCAATCAGCGTCCGAGGCAGTTGGCGCCAAAGGAGCGGGCACTGTTGCCTTGCATTAGTAATCATGATAATTTGGATTCCTCTTATTTGTCACTGCACCATCAGCAACGTTCATGTTCATACTGAATTTCATAACTAGATGTCAGTGTGTCTTATAAATGCAATACACTCCTGTGATCTACCAGTACTACCCCTGCGATCCACCAGTAGATCACAATCTACTTAACGAGCACCCCGGGGTTGAAAACTGGTCAAAGTTATAATAATAGTGCAATGAAAGTACAGGGCATCATAACAGTAGTGGAGTGAAAAGAAGTGCAAGTGTCAAGACCAGAACGGAGACAGGACCCACTTGCGTTGCGTTTCTCACAAGTTTTATTGGAAGAAAGAGAAAAGGGTTGCGCCCACGATCTGGTGTTGGCTGGACGCGGGAAGCAGGTCGCTCTAATATTCGGATTGCGCTCCGAACGCGGAAGTGGCTCTTCCGTGGCGAGCGATGGCGGAGTCGGGGACGGAAAAATGGGTCAGTAGCCGGGACAGGAGAGCAAAAACATGGTCAGGGTAGGAAGCGAGTCGTAAGCCAGAATAGGAGAGAAGAAAACGAGGTTGAAAGCCGGGACGGGAGAGTAGACGTTGTCAGGATCTAAAACGGGTCGAAGCCGGGAGCAAAAAAAGGGACAGGTAGGAGTCAGGCTCAAAACAGGCTTGCCTAGTGTTCACTGAGGTTCGCTGACGGACTGACAACAGGGGACAAACAGGAGTGGGTATAAGTACTGATCGGGAGCCAATCAGAGTCCGTGGTTGTTGGCGCCAAAGGAGCAGGCACCGCTGAGTCACATCAGTAACAGCAAGAACATTTAGTAGCAACAAAAATTCCCAAATAAGTCGAAAGGTATATATTTTCAGTTTTGCGCTAGTGTTTAGGGTGGTGTTGGCCCTGGGGAAGAAACCGTCTCTGAGCCTCTTAGTCCATGTTTTAATGGTCCTATAGCGCCTGCCAGAGGGCAGCAGGTCAAAAAGATAGTGCCGGGGGTGTGAAGTCATAATCACATAAAGTCTCGAAAGACTACCAGGTCACAATTACAACATCCCCTGCTCTGAAACCTGCTTGTTAGTCCATAAAACAAGCAGTGGTGGACTGCCAAGGCCTGGAAGGCCTTCTCTGCGGTCCTAAAAAATATCACAATCATATGATGTTGATTATACTTTGCCCATGATGTTTCAGAATTGTCAGTCAGCTTCCTTTCGTTGCTTTTTCACTGGTTGCGCTGTTTCTAGATGTGTGCTTTCATATTGAAGCATGTATCCATTAAGAATTCAGCTATTACTTGTTGTCAGGGTCAGAAATCTACCTATAGGCCTTCACAATTGGTTCTGCAGGCCCCGAGGCATTAAAAAAGTGACGAAAACTGTTTAGCCAATAAGATTTTGAGTTGGCGATCCCAGGGCCATCAAATGTTACGACCAGCACAAAGGGTAGACCCAATCGCGTAACGTTTCCCGCAAGTTATTTGAGATAAAGAGGAAGGGCAGCGCCCGTCATCCGGTGCTCGCTGGATCCGGGAAGCAAGCCGCTCACACAATCGGATACACAACTGTATTTAATCACATTTTTTAGTGGAAGTACAATGTTGGCAACAAGATTGACTTGGTATAGTTGGAAATTATTTGAATGCAACACAAATGTGTTCTTCCTTTTCCCTGTTTTTTTCAAAAATGTTTGTAATTCCTTTAAAAAAATCTCATTGTGATTATTTTTCCTAGCTGTTACTTTTTTCTTTGTGTTCTTTATTTAATTTGTTTTCCTTTGTTTCTTTCTTTTTTCTGTCTTTTTTTCTGAATTTTTCTTCCTTTGTTCTCTCCCTTTTGTTTCTTTTTTCTTCAGCTTCTCACTACTTTTTTATTTTGGTATTTTTTTCTTTATTGTTCTATTCCCCCATTTCTTTAAGTCATTTTGTGCATAATTTTACATAACATTTGGTCATATAGGGATGGAAGAAGCAAAAACAACCTGAAGAGCCATTTAGGACTGGAAAGAGCCGGTTCCTTTTAGTGAGCCGAGCCGAAGAAGCCGGTTCTCGAAAAACTCTACCGACTTTACTCAACTTCGTTCTACTTCGACCTTGACTTCAAAATACCGCATTTAGAACACGTTGTCAGGGGAACCCTTGTATTTTTACCTTCATGCACTGTAACTTAGACTTAATTCGCTTCTTAATTAGCAATTTCGAGCCCTGATTTTTGTGAGCTGGCTAGTTTTCCTTGTGCGCGGAAAAGCTCTGGGTAGTGTGCAATTGCGCACACACGCAGCTTAGAGGGAACATTGGTCTTATGATAATTATTGATGTTTTTGTGGATTTTTCACAGCCGTAGCTGCATTGAATGTTTTGTATCCACTTAATAGTTTTGAAGGGTTCCATTGATTCAGACGTAGCACTCCTGAAAGCTTCGGTGTAAAATGCACAGCCCGCCACTGAAAACAAGCGTTGTGAAAAAAAAAAAAATGGCACCCAATGACAAGTAAGTGTGACATCATCTTCTCTTTTTGTGTGTTGTCCGGAGTTGGGTTGCATCAGGAATAGCGCCTCCACCTGCTGAGGATCATTGAAGAGCAATGGCAGAACATTTGGGAAGAATGGACAATGACCGAAAGGCCATTGTTCGTCCATTCTTCATTGTTCCCCTTCATAACGGATCTCTCGAACTGCATTCCTCCCTCATTTGATTGAAGAAAAGCTGAAAATGTACAATCTGCTCATCTTATTCTCTCACTTTTGTTTTATGACCCACGGTGGAGGGACAGTGTCAGGGCAGGTCATATGTCAGGCCTGGTCTCATGCCAGTGCATTCTTGGTGGTTTTATCTTGCCGCTGATATAAAGGGGCCCTTTGTCAGAGAGGGTCCATTTTTGGAAGGCGTTTGACTCTGGGAACACTCCTCGGGCGATACAGACAAGGTAATGACTCGATTTTGGACTTTAAATAAGACCGATTCTGGATTTGCTGGAGTTTTTAACACTCCTTTTGTTAGTTTTCAGGTAACACATCCCTTGTTGGTGGGTCAGACGCGTCTTGGGTCTTAAATCAGCTGTAAAATAGACTAAAAACAATCACCGATCGTCCTTTGTTTCTCTTAGTTACCATGTTAGGCTTAATTATCCGTGAAAATATTGTTTTTTTTCTATTTTTGTTGTGGGTCTCTTGGCCTTTTCTCTGCCATTGGTGAATTGAATTGTCTTTATTTCCATTAATATCAACAATGTGAAAGACTTGTATGCAACAAGATTAGAAATGACCAGGGTTGGGTAGGGTTACTTTAACTGGATTACTTTCAATGACTTTTGGATTACTCCAATACCAAATATGCCAATAAAAGACAAAATAAACTAAATATGAATCAAATGATGACTCACAACACGTGGTAAGCTTTCTCTCCTGGCTTTGATCTCTTTGATCTCCGGCAAAACGAACATAAAATGCGACCAGGGTTGGGTAGGGTTACTTTAACTGGATTACTTTCAATGACTTTTGGATGACTCCAATACCAAATATGCTAATAAAAGACAAAAGAAACTAAATATGAATAAAATGATGACTCACAACAGGTGGTAAGCTTTCTCTCCTGGCTTTGATCTCTTTGATCTCCGGCAAAACTAACATAAAATGCGACAGAAACAAAATAAAAAAATAAATCCAAACAGCTTGCCAACATCATTTTTGCCGTTCCATGTATTCCGTTAATCCCCAAGCCTGCACAAAATTTTATCTTATAAATGCAATACACTCCTGTGGTCTACCAGTACTACCCCTGCGATCCACCAGTAGATCACGATCTACTTAGCGAGCACCCCGGGGTTGAAAACTGGCCGAAGTTATAATAATAGTGCAATGAAAGTACAGGGCCTCGTAACAGTAGTGCAGTGAAAATAAGTGCAAGTGTCAAGACCAGAACGGAGACAGGACCCACTTGCGTTGCGTTTCTCACAAGTTTTATTGGAAGAAAGAGAAAGGGTTGCGCCCACGATCTGGTTCTAATTAGTCCTCCTCTTATTTAAGCTTGTCATTCTCGTTAACACCTTGTCAGTCTGTCAGCGAACCTCTGCACATGCAGAGTGGGACTTCCGTGACGAGGGAGGGTGGCGTCGGGAACCAGAAACGAGTCAAAAAGCCAGGAGACGGGAGTAGACGAAGTCGGGGGGCCAAAGTGAGTCAAAAACCCGGGAAAACAGAGTATGCGAGGTCAGGAGCCAAAACGAGTCAAAAACCCAGGAAACAGACGGGAGCAAAAACGGGCAGGAGTCAGAGTCAAAAAGCTTGCCTAGTGTAACTGAGGTTCGTAGACGGTCCGACAAACGGTAGCAGAAAGCCGGGGGTTTAAAAAGTGGCAGGGAGCCAATCACCGTTTGAGGCTGTTGGTACCAGAGGAGCAGGCACAGGTGCCTTGCATCAGTAATCCTGACAATAAAAACTAAAACAATACAACAAAAATACGACAGATATACGACAAAAAAATCTACTATGGAAATATTACAAATATATAACAAATAGACAATAATCAAACAAAAACTTGTCTCTTCGAATAGAAATATAACAAGTCGATGTCTCTAGATTCATTCATAATTTAAGAAATTGGATAATTGGAACACAACATTGCCCGTTACTCCAAATAGTTGCCCATCCCCTGCTCTATATGTTACTCAAAGGTAAAACAGTGACTTCACAGAGGCACGAATTATTGTAAGTCAAATACTATTTATATCTTATTATTAATATTATTATTAACTATCGGATGAAAAAGCTCTCAAATACTTGACAAAGCTCTGAAAGAAGGATAAGACAAACACAAAAATACTATTATAGCATTTTGGTTTTGGTTTAAATGTAATAATCGTGTTTGTACATGTAGTGTCCTCGATAAGACACAAAGTTAAACTATCAAAGAAGGAACGTAACTACAGTGGGCGAGGTATTGAAGCTTTAATACCTGTCTTTGGACGGTGAAAACCGCAAAAGTACAATACAATGCATTAGGACCATGTGCCGATGAGTTCCAGTAAACAGAGTACATAAACTTTATATATTTATAAACTATATAGTTGTTTATTCATAGTATACACTTTTTTAGATATTTACCTTGTTAAAACTTCAACATGGATGGAGATGGATTGGACATATAACAGTCCTGTCAGCCATTGTCTGAGTCTCCATTTATGTTGAGCTGGCGGAGCCGGAAGTTGCACAACAAACCCAGAATCGGTATTATTTTGCTACCCTCTTCAACCCAAAGCTAAAAAAACACAAAATATCTACACTTCTTAATAAACTTACATCCATTTTGCCTTGTATTACATTTTCAACATGCTATTTCTTAAAGAAAAACCGTTGCCGTAAGGGCAACACAGTACTATTAATATGCTAACCACAAGCAGGTAATTGAAACCACTTAATGTTTCTCAAAGGCAGAACAGTTACCAAGTACAGCAGGGGTGTCAAACTCATTTGAACTCGGGGGCCACACGACATAACAAACATTCTGTCGGGGGCCGGACTAGTAGTTTAAAGAGAAAGAAAAAGAGAGATAAATAAATAGGAGAAAGAGTGAGGGAAAAAGAGAGAGGGCGTTACAAAGAAACAAAAAGAGAGAGAGGGAGAGAGCGTGAGAAACAGAAGATAAAAAGTCGTGAGAGAGGGGGAAATGAAAGGGAGAGGAGTAAATAAATCCAAAGAGAAATAGAAAGACAGAAGGAGAGAAAAGAGAAAGGAAAGCGCGAAGGGTAGGAAGAGAGAAAGAGAAAAGAGAGAAAAGGAAAAAGGAAGTTAGAGGAAAAGAAGTTAAAGAGACAAAGAGCAACAAATGAAGAGAAAAAGACAGACACGGAGAGTGAAAGAGACAGAGACAGAGTGGGAGAGTGGAAAAGAAAGAAAGAGAGAGAGGGAGGGAGAGAGAGAGAGAAAGAGTGACATAGAGAGTGAAAGAGACAGAGACAGAGAGTGGGAAAAAAAGGGGTGGAAAAGAAAGAGAGAGAGAGAGAGAGAGAGAGAGAGACATAAAGAGTGAAAGAGACAGAGTGGAAAAAAAGGGTGGAAAAGAGAGAGAGAGAGAGAGAGAGAGAGAGAGAGAGAGAGAGAGAGAGAGAGAGAGAGAGAGTGACATAAAGAGTGAAAGAGACAGAGAGTGGAAAAAAAGGGTGGAAAAGAGAGAGAGAGAGAGAGAGAGAGAGAGAGAGAGAGAGTGGAAAAAGGGGTGGAAAAGAGAGAGAGAGAGAGAGAGAGAGAGAGAGAGAGAGAGAGAGAGAGAGAGAGAGAGAGAGAGAGAGAGAGAGTGAGTGACATAAAGAGTGAAAGAGACAGAGAGTGGAAAAAAAGGGTGGAAAAGAGAGAGAGAGTGTGAGAGAGAGGTATGAATACAAGTACAGTGTATTTGTTCGAGGCACCCGGCTTTGGCAACATCAAGTTGACATATTTCAACCTGCAGCTCGTTTTTCTCTTGCGCTTCTCTGAGTGTTGTCTCGCGGGCCGGATTCAATCCCATAGCGGGCCTGATTTGGCCCGCGGGCCGCCTGTTTGACACCTGTGAAGTACAGTATCATTTGATTTTTTTTTTATTGTTTCTTGCAGATGCAGACCAGGACAGCAATAAACGCCAAATGGGATAAGGTAGGAATTCACACGAGGCTAATACTCCGTGTTGGGAATAAACGGGACACGCTGTCCTTGTTATGAGCGTACACCGAATAAAACAAGCTCGAGCTTATCTTCCCCTAAGTCCTTTTTGTTGTTATCAGCATCTACGTAAGCGTTCATCCTATGAATACAACTTTTATCTGTTCTCTCTCCTTTTGACTCACCGTTGCTGCTTCTGTGTTTCGGCCATATATGACGAGCATGGCTGACGGAAGTGATAATGGATTAATAGATTAGTGTTTACTATAAAAAATGCTTCCAAATTTCTGAATACCATTTTGTGATGTATAATTGTTATCAGGGTTGGGTAGGGTTACTTTAACTGGATTACTTTCAATGACTTTTGGATGACTCCAATACCAAATATGCTAATAAAAGACAAAATAAACTAAATAGGAATAAAATGATGACTCACAACACGTGGTAAGCTTTCTCTCCTGGCTTTGATCTCTTTCATCTCCGGCAAAACTAACATCAAATGCGACCAGGGTTGGGTAGGGTTACTTTACCTGGATTACTTTCAATGACTTTTGGATTACTCCAATACCAAATATGCTAATAAAAGACAAAATAAACTAAATAGGAATAAAATGATGACTCACAACACGTGGTAAGCTTTCTCTCCTGGCTTTGATCTCTTTGATCTCCGGCAAAACCAACATGAAATGCGACCAGCGTTGGGTAGGGTTACTTTACCTGGATTACTTTCAATGACTTTTGGATTACTCCAATACCAAATATGCTAATAAAAGACAAAATAAACTAAATATGAATAAAATGATGACTCACAACACGTGGTAAGCTTTCTCTCCTGGCTTTGATCTCTTTGATCTCCGGCAAAACTAACATAAAATGCAACCAGGGTTGGGTAGGATTACTTTACCTGGATTACTTTCAATGACTTTTGGATTACTCCAATACCAAATATGCTAATAGAGACAAAATAAACTAAATATGAATAAAATGATGACTCACAACACGTGGTAAGCTTTCTCTCCTGGCTTTGATCTCTTTGATCTCCGGCAAAACTATCATAAAATGCGACAGAAACAAAATGAAAATAAATCCAAACATAATTTTTGCCGTTCCATGTATTCTGTTACTCCCCAAGTCTGCACAAAATTGAGTCATTTTATCCATATTTAGTTTCTTTTTCTCTTTTGTTAGCATATTTGGTATTGGAGTAATCCAAAAGTAATTGAAAGTAATCCAGTTAAAGTAACCTTACCCAACCCTGATTGTTATATAGTGTTTTTTCCCCTTATACATACAGTAAATACTTGAACATATGAACCCAACAGTGGTGGGCCGCCAGAGCCTGTAAGGCCTTCTCTGCTGGCCCAAAAATATATAAATATATCTAGTTCTATTTTGTCCTATTTAATAATTTCAAAACGTCTGTCAGCTTCCTTTCATTGCTCCCCCTGGTTGTGCTGCTTACAGATGTGTCCTTTAATACTCAAGCATTTAGCCACTTACATTTGAGCTAATATAGTTGCCAGTGTCAGAAATATGCCCAAAGGCCTTCAGAAAGAGATCTGCAGGCCCTCCTAAGGCATAACAAGTAACGAGGAAACTGTGGTTTTATCACGAAACCAGAACAGACCAGTGGACCCCAGAGCATTCGTTTTAGTCTTTTCATTAAGGAAGCGTTCAGGGCTTGCTGGAGACGTGATGGTTGTCAGACGTCAGGAGCGGTGCCGGGGAGATAACTTCGGATCGGGTGGTCAATCGGGGTGCGGATTTTAGGCAGGTCGTGTTTACCGGGGCTGGAGAAGAGATCAAAACGTGGGACGGAAACAGGTCGGATCGGAGGCAGAGAGAATCGAGTTCTAAACGAACAGGATATTGGGAGAAACACACGGAGTTACAAGAATGTACGCTCTGACACTGCTCTCTGGGCACAGGGCGCTTAAGAGAGGAGTGCCAGCCAATCAGAAGGCGCCACATGATTGCTCCAGGTGATCTGAGTTGGTAATCATGACAGGTTTAGCCATCCAGATTTCGAGTTGACTACATCAGGGCCTTCTTGCAGGCGTATGGAAATATCAGCTAGGGGGCAGTAATACACAAAAGTCTAATATCTATTATCCTTCTATTCTACTAGATTACAATAGCATTTATTTTTTTCACTCTTTTTTTATATACTGGGCAATTTTATTGCCATGCAACTCGGAATCTCTGAAAAACCCATAACAAATATTGACTTTTCAGTGCAATAACAAATTAACTATCATATACAAGAATTCATTCTACGCCTGTTGTTATGTATTCCTAAAAACACAGGAAATATGAATTAAAATATTGACAGATGTATGAAAAAAGATTAAAAAAAAAAAACAATTTTAACCTTTATACTCAACAAAATTAAAGTCAACATCATAGAATCCAGCTCCCGACCTTACTGTGCGGAGTTTGTATGTTCTCCCCGTGCTTGCGTGGGTTTCCTCCGGGCACTCCGGTTTCCTCCCACAATCCAAAGACATGCATTTCAGGTAGATTGGCCGGTCCAAATTGTCTCTAGGTGTGAATGAGCGAGCGAGTTGTCTGTCCCCGTGTGCCCTGCGATTGGCTGGCAACCAGTTCAGGGTGTCCCCTGCCCACTGCCCGATGATTGCTGGGATGGGCTCCAGCACCCCCGCGACCCTACTGAGGATAAGTGGTGCAGCTGATGAGCTGATGAGATCATAGAATCCTTGGAAAAAACGTGCATATTGACCAATCAAAAGAGAAAAAAAAGCGTCCCGAAGGGAACTGGCTTTTGATTGGTGGGAAGCCGGCTCCTGATTCGTTCTTGAATAACACTATGAAAAGCCTAGGTGTGAAATGCACGGCCCATTACGGGAACCCGATGAATTCATAGGGAAAACTCAATCCCAATTTTTAATAACATTTTTTTGTATTTTGTACATTTTTATATTTAATATTGATTTTGATTAAAACGTTCACATTTAGGCCTTGCATTTGATATTTATTCTCTAAAGTTACCTAAGAAGAGATACACATTTTTTTATTTATTTTTTTACCTTTTTTGTAAACATTTTTTGACCAAGCCATTTGCAAATGTAATAATAAAAATAACAATAGTAATAATAAGAAGAACTAGCTTATTCAGTCATTTGTTTTTCAAATAGTCATTCGCAAGAGGGTAGTATTAGAATTAGTAGCCTAAAATTATAATGCTGTTATACAATTTTAATGACATGTATTATATTATTATAACTGTAGTAATTGTGTGGTAATTCGTTTGTATTCAATTTCTGTTCAACAAAATCAATTTAAATGAATAATAAAAATACAATTTATTAGTATTATATTATTATTACTATAGTAATTGTCTGGTAATTTTTTGTATTCCATTTCTGTCCAATAAAATCAATTTAAATGAGTAGTAAAAATACAATTTATTTAGTTACTTGAGAGTGACATCATGATGATTTTTCTTTGTTTGTATTTGTTAGTGTAGCCTGAAAATTATGGAAATAAAAAGAGGTCTGCTTCAAGTACATTCCATACACCACCCTAAACCCCAAGAATGATAAAAAATTAACAGTTTGTTCTAAGAAATGTACGTATTTGCACGTGCATCCTAAACGAGCTGACAGATGCCGCAATGATTGCGCAAACCAGGAGATGGCGTAAGAGAGTAACAAAGTTACAAATTTCGTCATGATTCGTCAATTGCCCTCACCTGCGCTTTTCAGCCCCAGCTGCCACTCGTTCCCTAATTAGTCCTCCTCCTATTTAAGCTTGTCATTCTCGTTAACGCCTTGTCAGTCCGTCAGCGAACCTCTGCACATGCAAGGCAAGCATTTTTGACTCTGGCTCCCGTCCTGTTCCCGTCCTGTTCCTGTATCGTGCTCGATTTCATCCCCTGTTTCCTGTATCGATTCCCTGTCCCTGGCTTCCCGATTGTCATCGGTTACCTGACCTTGTCCAATCTCTGACCACGCTCCGTTCTCCCCCCCTGGCTACCCGACTTGTTTGACTTGTATTCAATTTCTGTTCAATAAAATCAATTTAAATGAGTAATAAAAATACATTTTGACGTCATGCTATTTTTTGTTTGTTTGTATTTGTTAGTGTAGCCTGAAAATTATGAAAGTAAAAAAGGTCTGCTTCAAGTACAGTCCATAAGCCACCCTAAACCCTAAGAAAGATGAAACAGTTTGTTCTAAGAAATGTACGTATTTGCACGTGCATCCTAGTTGAGCTGACAGATGCCGCAATGATTGCACAAACCAGGAGATGGCGTCAGAGAGTAACAAAGTTACAAATTCCGTCATGATTCGTCAATTGCCCTCACCTGCGCTTTTCAGCCCCAGCTGCCACTCGTTCCCTAATTAGTCCTCCTCCTATTTAAGCTTGTCATTCTCGTTAAAGCCTTGTCAGTCTGTCAGCGAACCTCTGCACATGCAAGGCAAGCATTTTTGACTCTGGCTCCCGTCCTGTTCCCGTCCTGTTCCTGTATCGTGCTCGATTTCGTCCCCTGTTTCCTGTATCGATCCCCAGTCCCTGGCTTCCCGATCGTCTCTTGGTCCGATTTCCGACCATGCTCCGTTCTCCCGGTCCGGCTCCCCGACTTGCTTCTGATCTCCAACCACGCTCCATTCTCCCGTCCCGGCTGCCCGACTTGCTTCCGATCCCCGACCACGCTTCACTTGCGAGGACTTCCCCGTTCCTCCTGCCTAGCGAGCATCAGATTTCAGTTTTTTCCTCCCCTCCTAACCTCCCTGATCTCTCACAAAAGAATTGTGTGAAACGTTACGCATCTGGGTCCACTTCTTGTACCGGTCGTAACAAATTAATTACAGCTCCTTATACATAGCATCTTTAATTCCACCTATCCTTTCTTTGCAGCCGAAGTCGAAGATCACGGCTTCCCGCAAGCTCTCCTTGAAGGTGAGACCCGGGTCACATAACAAGGTGGAAACCCGGTGATGAGACTTTTTTCCATTCCAATCAGATGCTCCTCCTGACAAGAGCCTGCGAGGACCTGGAGAGAGAGAGGCAGGAGCGAGAGATGGAGAAGGAGCGCTACCTGGAGGAGAAGCTGCCTCCCCTGCACCTTTCTGGACTGTCAATGGATGAGCTGCAGGTACAAAAGTCAAAACGACCAAAAAAGCTGAGAAAAATCCCAAACCCTAACCTTGACCTGAATGGGTCTATACTCCTTAGGACCTCTGCAAGCAGCTGCACTCCCAAATCGATGTCGTGGATGAGGAAAGATACGACTGTGAATACAAAGTCAATAAGCATAACATTGACGTGAGTTTCTTTCTGTGTAGTTTTCTCTGAGGTCATGGGATCACATCCAGCTACCTGCCTTCCTGTGCGGAGGTTGCATGTTCTCCCTATGCTTGCATGTCATGTTAATTGGCCGGTCCAAATTGTCCCTAAGGTGTGAATGAGCAGGTGAATTGAATGTCTCTGTGTGCCCTAAGACTGGCTGGCAACCAGTTCTAGGTGTCCCCTGCCCACTGCCCAAGAATAGCCGGGATGGGCTCCAGCACCCCCGCGGCCCTACTGAGGATAAGCGGTGCAGATAATGGATGGATCAATGGAAACGATACGGTTTCTCCACAAAAGACTGTGGTACCAAACGGAAGCTTTAAAGTCTCATTTCTCATCAGCTACACCGCTTATCCTCAGTAGGATCGCGGGGGTGCTGGAGCCCATCCCAGCAATCATCAGGCAGTGGGCAGGGGACACCCTGAACTGGTTGCCAGCCAATCGCAGGGCACACAGGGACAGACAACTCGCTCGCTCATTCACACCTAGGGACAATTTGGACCGGCCAATTCACCTGAACTGCATGTTTTTGGAATGTGGGAGGAAACCGGAGTGCCCGGAGGAAACCCACGCAAGCACGGGGAGAACATGCAAACTCCGCACAGGAAGTCTGGAACCCACGCAGGAGGTTCCCAAGACATGAACTAACCACTGCACCGCCGTGCTGCCCAGCTTTAAAGTGCCTATCCCTATTCCATATTTTATAAGAAACCTCACCTGGCGACAATAGACATAGAAATCAATTATAGACCATTTGCACGATTACCTAATCTAAGTTATGCATTTCCGATCTTAAAGATTCGTGAGCTGAAACTGAAAGTGCAAGACCTGGGAGGCAAGTTCAAAAAGCCCGCCCTGAGAAAAGTGAGGGTGTCTGCCGATGAGATGATGAGAGCCCTCCTGGGTTCCAAGCACAAGGGCTCCATGGACCTTCGCGCCAATCTCAAATCCGTCAAAAAGGAGGACGTTAAACAGGACAAGGTATGAACTCCGGTCTTGAAGTCAAACCCCTAAAACTGCTTAAAAATAGCCGCATGATAAAATAAATAGAAGAACACGCTTAGACCAACCTGTGGAAGCAGCAAATGCTTTATATTCATTGCCTGACACGGCCGAGACACTCCATATCCATGTTGTCTTCAAACCACTCGAATATTTCTTGGTAATATTCACAATGGTGTTTTGTAAAAAATCTAAAATGACCAGGATTCAGAACTCTTTCCCTGTAAAGTATGTCTTTATGTTTTCCCCATTGATTTAATTGTTCCTGTACAAGCCACGCCCCCTCCCCACATGCTGCCTACTATACACTACTAGTACTATAAACTAACCCCTGGATTTTTACTTTGGCACCCCCAATCATTCTCACAATTTTACCTTAAAAATCAATCGCTCTGATCAACAATTTCAGTTACTTAAAGCATATTGCAGACGCAGTGATATTTGAGTAGTGAAATTAACTTGTATGGTATTTTGTTGAAAGACTTTTAGTTGCTGTCTCTCGCAACGTGATGAACGAACCAACCAGGCAGAAGAAGAGAGAACGAGCTATTGATCAGCTCCTATTCTCATATAGACCAAGGACACTTGACCAAATCATGCCTCTTTGGGTGTGATGTCAGATATCTGAGATCACCAGTATTGGATGACGGTGTTTTAAGATGCTAAACTTGTTAGAAAATTGCGTACGATGACAACGTTATTTTATCAATACATTGCCTTGAATGTTTTGTTACATTCAAAACTTCATATTATCAGATTTCATTATGGTACATGGTGAATTGGTACATCCGGGAACTGTCCAAAAACTGATGTCATTGTTCCATCCATTGCAAAGTGAGTTATTTTGTGATGTCAGATATCTGAGATCACCAGGATTGGGTGACGGTGTTTGAAGATGCTAAACTTGTTAGACTGTTGGACCTACAAGAATGCACTATGCAAATCAGATTCTGGCACCGCAAGTAAAAGTAATGTGAAGGAGAAACCGTCATAGATCAGAAAACACTGTAGCTTTTGGATATCCGCTTACATACGTATATGAAATTCTTATCAAAAATCCACCCCACCTCCTCCCGTGTCCTCACAAATAACACATGAAATTCCGGAGTTTGCTTCCTCAAATGAAGTTAATTGGTCGGGTTAGATTGCGCTTTAATACTGTTAGGAATTTAATATTGAAATGTACTGTTTACCAAATTGTTCGAATTAGTTATCTGACTCCATTAACCAAACACAACCTACACGCTCGTTTCTTGATGGGAAAATATGGACAAGAGCGACTGTGAATACAAAAATGTAACTAAGTGAAATGGAATTTATGGCCGAATTAGCCGAGTCTCCGTCAAGCCTCCTATCTCGATCTGCTTCTCTCCTCGGCCCACGTTTTTTCCGCAAGATGGTGTGCCGCCTCCTCCCATGGGCGTGCCAATGAAAGCCCCCACGTGGGGTCCGCCCCCTCGCCTCGGTGTCTGGAGAAACTCACAACAACACAGAGCGTTTCTCAAAACAACGCCTGATGTCTTCGTCGGAGACAAAATTCCCCAGCCAAAACATTCCGAGTTTGGAACAGCTTGACCTGAAGCCCACTCAGTGAAAATATTCATTGCACTCGATAGATGTAACTTGTATTTAATCGTATAAAATCCTTTATAGTAAAATGTATAAAATCCTTTAATACCCCCGGGCCTGCCATCGCCAACTGTGGATTTTCTTCTCCCTGCAGGTACTTACGAGCGAAGTGGGCGACTGGCGTAAGAACGTGGAGGCCATGTCGGGAATGGAGGGGCGAAAGAAGATGTTTGACACCGGCGGTGCCGCACAATGAACACAATTCCAAAGCTTGGGGACCTGATGTGGAAAATGTAGGAACGAGCCCTCATTTTTAAAGGACATTTTTCCAATCATTTCAGGATCCCTTTTGTATTTTTTATTGGCCAATAGAAAATAAATAGTAGTTTTTCCTCACTCGAAATAGAGTTTTTTTGTGTTTTTTGTGCATCCTTACAGGTGACATCATCATACCCATCAATCTGACTCAATACTCCCCTAATTAATGATTGTAATTCCCTTTAATTATTCATAATGATTCAACAAATACAACACGGTGTCACGTTTGCGGAAGTGGACCCAAACGAAGAGAAGGGGAAGCTCGAATGGAGGCAAGGGTGCTCAAAAAGGATGGTATTTATCAGGGGTGTCAAACTCATTCTCTCGGGGGGCCGGAAGAGTAAATTAGAGAGAAAGAAAAAAGAAAAAAAGAAAGGGAGAGAGGGAGAGAAAGGTACACAGAGAAAGAGAAAAGAATGAGAGAGTGTGAGAAACAAAACAGATTAGGAGAGAAATAGTAAGAGAGGGGTAAAGAAAGAGAGAGAAAGAACAAAATCCAAAGAGAAGGAGAGAAAAGAGAGAAGGGGAAAAAGAGAGAAGAGCGAAGCAAGAGAGAGAAAGGGAATAGAGGAAGAGAAGGTAAAAGACACGGAGACAAAGAAGAGCAAAGAAAGAGAGACAGAGAGAATGAAAGAGAGAGAGATAGAGAGTGAGAGAAAAAGGAAGAAAAAGAGAGAGAAAGAGAGAGAGAAAGAAATACAAGTACAGCGTTTGTGAGAACCTGGTTTTGGCAACATCCAGTAGATATTTTTCAAACTGCCCCTTGTGTTTCTCTTGCGCTTCTCTAAGCATTGTCTCGCGGGCCGGATTCAATCCCTTAGCGGGCCTGATCCGGCCCACTGGCCACCTGTTCGACACCCCGGTACTTATTAACAGAACAAAGTAACAAACAAACTTAAAACAAATAACATATCCAAACAGAAAACCAATGATGATATCCAAACCATAAACAAAGACCAAACCGGATATGGAAATGCAGTGACCCGATGCCGTGTGCTGTCCAAGCAGTCAATATACAGTGTTAATAAAGAACAGTTGTGTTGAGATTGTGCTTAGGTGTGTGCAGTTCAGCAACCTCACTCCAGTTTAGCGCCTGATCATGACAGTCCCGACCTATTTACTCACAGCCAGACAGACTATTTACAATATTACAACACTATAAGCGATCTGCGATGACGTTTATATAGGACCAGGAGTGGCATCATTCCATACCTGCCAATTTACGAGTTCGCCCCTTTATTTTATGCGTTTTTCCAAATTGGGCATGCCGTATTGTCATGATTACTGATGTGACTCAGCTGTGCCCGCTCATTTGGCGCCAACTGCCGCGGGTTCTGATTGGCTCCCTGTCACTATTTGAACCCAGTCCTGTCAGTCCGTCTGCAAACCTCAGTTAACACTAGGCAAGCCGTTTATGAGCCTGACTCCTACCTGTCCCTTTTTTTGCTCCCGGCTTCGACCCGTTTTTGATCCTGACCACGTCTACTCTCCCGTCCCGGCTTTCAACCTCTTTTTCTTCTGTCCTATTCTGGCTAACGACTCGCTTCCTACCCTGACCATGTTTTTGCTCTCCTGTCCCTGCTACTGACCCATTTTTCCGTCCCCGACTCCGCCATCGCCCGCCACGGAAGAGCCACTTCCACGTTCGGAGCCTAGCCGAGTATCAGAGCGACCTGCTTCCCGCGCCCAGCAATTGTCGGATCGTGGGCGCAACCCTTTCTCTTTCTTCTCGTTTTTGCTCGCGTCTGTCTCCGGCTACGACCCGTTTTGATCCTGAACACATCTGCTATCCCGTCCCGGCTTACGACCCGTTTTTGATCCCGACCACGTCTGCTCTCCCGTCCCGGCTTACGTTCCGTTTTGGATCCCGACCACGTCTGCTCTCCCGTCCCGGCTTACGACCCGTTTCTGACCCCGACCACGTTTTTGCTCTCCTGTCGCGGCTATCGACTTGTTTTTCCGCCCTTGACACCGCCATCGCTCGCGACGGAAGATCCACTTTCGTATTTGGATCACAATCCGAATACGAGAGCGACTTGCTTCCCGCGCTTAGCGAACACCGGATCATGGGCGCAGCCCTTCCTCTTTCCTTTAATAAAACTTGTGAAAAACGTAACGCAATTGGGTCCTGTTTCCGTTCTGGTCCTGACACGTATAACAATCGTAGATTGCCAAAAATGTCGCGGTACCCTATATAGTCTGTGTTGGTGTGAGTAAATCTATAAAATAATCTATCTATCTATCTATCTATCTATCTATCTATCTATCTAGACATCTATCTAGACATCTATCTAAACTTCTATCCATCTATCTAGACATCTATCTATCTATCTAGACATCTATCTATCTATCTATCTATCTATCTATCTATCTATCTATCTATCTATCTATCTATCTATCTATCTATCTATCTAGACATCCATCTATCCATCTATCTATCTATCTATCTATCTATCTATCTATCTATCTATCTATCTATCTATCTATCTATCTATCTATCTATCTATCTATCTATCTATCTATCTATCTATCTATCTATCTATCTATCTAGACATCCATCTATCTATCTATCTATCTATCTATCTATCTATCTATCTATCTATCGATCGATCGATCGATCGATCGATCTATCTATCTATCTATCTATCTATCTATCTATCTATCTAACTTGATGTTTTGGACATGTTTGATAATTAATTATCTTGCCACACTTGGGATTATGGTTGCTCACTGTTGTTTCAAGCGTTGTGTGAACGCTCAGACCCGTGGAAAATTACAGGGAACATTGCCCCAGACACAGATGGCAAAAACTTGCATATTTTTAGCAGCTGACCCCGTAAATCACGTTGTTTTTGGAAGGCACGCCGGCCTGCTGCTGCACTCGATGGGTCGGCTGGCCTTCGCCTATGATGGCCCCACCAGCAATAGCTTTTGGATATCCGCTTACATACGTATATGAAGCATCCCGGCAGCATCCCCTCGTAAAAAGACAAATGAGGACGCTTGCATCCAGTGTGGCCAATCTCCTCTCTGCCCTGGCGTGACTTCTGGCTAAACTGGTCGTGACCGTCACGTCCGAAAATAGGCAAAGCATGCCACGAATACTCCACATTCCGGACTACACAACATATATGTCTAAAAGCCTCATTTAAGGATTTTTGTAGCTTTAGTTTTGAAAATCGATAGGATTAAAACGAATGATTCTTTATTGCATTTAATTAACAAATTTGCCTCTAGGTGTTGCTTGTGCTCCATCATCTTTTTTTTCTCTGAAGGATGCTAGAATTTCCTACACGAATAAAGAAATAAAATAAGTTTGAGTTCTTTGAGTTCTGAAATGAATTACTAATCCCCATAAATTGAATCAATGAACAAGGCTGTTTGAAATGGACACACAATTTATTAACACAGAGACTTAATGATAGAAAGAAAAAAAGGGAGGAGGGGATGGTGCAGGAGATTATGGGAGTTTTTGACCGTTGAAAGTCTGGAAGTTACGAGCAGAAAAAGAAAGTTTCCGCTATGATGCTAGTCGATTTGGTGAGATTCCCTTGTACGAAAAAAAACGGTTATTCCAAGAACCGGCAAACATGGAGTTAAATCTATAGCCGTCACCTTACTTGTTTCCGAAGAGATTTGGTCTCGTGCTTAGGATGGTTGCAACGTATGTCCAACATGCTGAACTCAAGGCTGCAGTGCAGGCCCGCACGACCGCTTGGAGCGGCCGTCGTGCGAAACGAACCAGCCAGGCAGAAGAAAAGAGAACAAGCTATTGATCAGCTCCTATTTTTTTATGGACCAAGGACACTTGACCAGATCATGTCTCTTTGGGCGTGATGTCAGATATCTGAGATCACCAGTATTGGATGACGGTGTTTGAAGATGCTAAACTTGTTAGAAAATGATGTACGATGACGTTATTTTATCAATACATGGCCTTGGATGTTTTGTTACATTCAAAACTCCATGTTATTAGATTTCATTATGGTACATGGTGAATTGGTACATGCGGGAACTGTCCAAAAGGGGACGTCGTTGTTCCATCCATTGCAAAGTGAGTTATTTGAAACAAAGTAGGCGGAAGTCATTTTTTGTGCTGGGTTTATTTACTTTACACTCATGTGCAAATTCAAGAAATAAACTCAACTTTGTCTTTTTACAAGCCATCAGGGCCTAAACAGTCATAAAATAATCAGATTCAGGTCTTACATTTTTAAAAAATCAGCGGGGAAACGTCTAGTACGGAAAAGTGCCGTGATAAAGACACTCAATTGTAGACTGTCTTAGCAGCTGTCAATTTAATTTAGTTTTCAAGTATTACTGTAGGGTTTTTTTCTAGTTTTTTTTTTTTTTTAGTATTTCTGAAGTCGGATTTTTATTAAAGTTCCGTAGTGTTTTGTAGTGTTACTGTAGTTTTATTTCTGCACTATTTATGTAGTATTTTTTAAAGTATTTCTATAGTACTTTTGTTGTATTTCAAAAGTAGATTTTTTGTTGTATTTCTGTGGTATTTTCGTAGTATCTTTGTGTTATTACTTCAGTATTTTTTGTGTGTTTTGTAGTATTACTGTAGTGTTATTATTTTTTTTAGTATTTTTTTACTATTACTGTTGTATTTTGTACTATTTCCGCTTAAGAATGTTTGCAGTGTATCTGTAGTATTTCTGTAGCATTTTTTTGTAGTACAGTGTTGCTGTAGTTTTATTTTTCTAGTATTTTTGTTATATTTCCATAGGTGATTTTTTTGTAGCATTGCGATAGGATTACTTTGCAGTATTTCTGTTGTAAACCTCTTGTTAGTAGTAGTATTTGTAGTAATATTTCTCTAGTATTTTTTTTAGATTATAGTATTATGTATTGGTATTTTTTAGTATTCTAGTAGAGGTATAATGGATGTCTTTCCAAAACAAAGTTTTAGTAGTATTTTTGTAGAATTTTTGTAGTATTTTCACGTTTGTATTTTTGTCATATTTCTTGAGTATTCTTGTAATATTATTGTCTTTTTGTAGTATTATTGGATTGAATAATTCTGTAGTTGTATTCCTACAACTACTACAATAGTATTACTGTAGTAGTATTTTTGTAGTAATTCTATACCATTTTTGATTTTCAGAATGAAAGCAAAATAATATATGAGACCCCTTTTTAGTACTATATTTGATATTTAATTTCGTGGTTCTTGTGTAGTATTTTTGTTGTATTTCTGTAGTATTTTCATAGTATTTTTGTATTATTACTTTAGTATTTTTAGTGTTTTTGTAGTATTACTGTAGTTTTGTTATTTTTCTAGTATTTTTGTACTATCTCTGTTGAATTTAAAAATATAAGAATATTTGTTGTGTATCTGTAGTATTTCTGTAGTTTTTTGTGGTATAGTGTTTCTGTAGTATTATTTTTGTAGTATTTTTGTGATATTTCCATGGGTGAATTTTTGTAGTATCGCTAAAGGTGTTATTAGCAGTATTTCTGTTGTAAACCTCTTCTTGTAGTATTTGTAGTAATATTTCTCTAGTATTTTTTTTAGATTACAGTATTATGTATTGGTATTTTTTTAGTATTCTAGTAGAAGTATAATGGATGTATTTCCAATCAAAACGTTTAGTAGTATTTTTGTAGATTTTTTTCAGTATTTCTATGTTTGTATTTTTGTCACATTTCTTGAGTATTCTTGTAATATTATTGTCTTTTTGTAGTATTATTGGATTGAATAATTCTGTAGTTGTATTTTTATATATAGTATTACTGTAGTAGTATTTTTGTAGTAATTCTATACCATTTTTAGTTTTCAAAATGAAAGCAAAACAATATATGCGGTCCCTTTTTAAGCACTGTATTTGATATTTAGTTTTGTGTTTTTCGTGTAGTATTTTTGTTGTATTTTTGAAGTATTTTCATTGTATTTTTGTATTATTACTTTAGTATTTTTTTGTGTTTTTGTAGTATTACTGTAGTATTATTTTTTTTTAGTATTTTTGTACTATCTCTGTTGTATTTTGTAGTATTTCCATATAAGAATATTTGTTGTGTATCTGTAGTATTTCTGTAGTTTCTTTGTGGTATAGTGTTTCTGTAGTATTATCTTTGTAGTATTTTGTGATATTTCCGTGGGTGAATTTTTGTAGTATCGCTAAAGGTGTTATTAGCAGTATATCTGTTGTAAACCTCTTGTTGTAGTATTTGTAGTAATATTTCTCTAGTATTTTTTTTAGATTACAGTATTATGTATTGGTATTTTTTTTTTGTATTCTAGTAGAAGTATAATGGATGTATTTCCAATCAAAACGTTTGGTAGTATTTTTGTAGAATTTTTTCAGTATTTCTATGTTAGTATTTTTGTCATATTTCTTAAGTATTTTTGTAACAGTACTGTCTTTTTTGTAGTATTTTTGAATTAAATAATTCTGTAGTAGTATTTTGTAGTATTATTTTTGTAGTAATTCTATACCATTTTTAATATCCAGAATGAAAGCAAAATAATACATGAGGTCCCTGTTTTAAAGCATAATATTTGATATTTAGTATTGTGGTTATTGTGAAGTATTTTTCTTGTATTTCTGTGTTCTGTATTTTTGAGTGGATAATGTTGGCCCCATTAAAGTGAAATACTCTCGGGGCCCCCCTAGTGGTTATGGGGCCCTAGGCAGCCGCTTTGCTCACTTGTTTGACTCGAGGTGTGCATATAATAAATGTCGGAATACTGTAGACTCATTAAGTGCGCAAGTGAGAAAAAAAGGACAATAATAAAAAAACGTCTGGCAAAACTAATATCGCCACTAGATGGCGGCAAGCATCCAACTACCGAAACTTCATAAATCAACAAGGCTGGAATAAAAAAAAAATAATAACGATACATTTTGTTTTCTGTGGTTTAGAAGTGAAATATAGTATTTAGCCCACAAGGAAAACCACATAATCATATTTACATCATTGCATACACAACAAGTCATTTATTTAAGAGGCTGACAGTTAGTGATGGGAATTCCGTCTTGTTTTACGAGATCCGGCTCTTTCAGCTCAGCTCACTAAAATGAGCCGGATCTTTTGACCTCCAATCGGCTCTTCGGATTGATTTTCTTGCTTAAATCCGAATATTACATACCTGTCAACCTCAGACAGTTGATCCCCTTATCGATGATTGCAATCCCCTTTATGTAAAGCGCTAAAACACCTTACAAACACAACGAGGCACCTATTTACTCACAGCAAGTCATCTATATAGAATTAAAAGAAAGATGAAGTCGATTGTATTTCCTAAATAAACCACTCAAAAAACATTTAAGCATATTCTTTAGTACTTTCACCCATTGCATCTTGTCATGATCCGGAACAGGATCAGGACCCAAATGCGTGACTTCTCTCACACTTACGGGAATGGGGAAGTCATGCGCGGGAACGCAAAGGCCAGAGGCAGACGAGAACGAAACTGGACAGGACAGACGGGGTTGATACACGACAGGATCGATACCAAATCCGGGAGCAAGATACGGGACAGAGCAGGACAGAAGGAATCGATACCGGATACACGAGCAAGATACCGGACAGGACAAGACAGACGAGATCGATACTGGAGCAAGATACCGGACAGGTGGAATTGATACCGGATACTGGAGGCTGGAGCAACATACCGGATAGGCGGGATTGATAACGGATACTGGAGAGGACGAGACAGACGGGATCGATACCGGATACAGGAGCGAGATACTAGACAGGACAAACAAAATCAATACCGGGGCAAGATACCGGACAGGACAGATGGAATTGATACCGGATACACGATCAGGATACCAGAGTCAAAATACAAGTCCAGTAAGCGCAGAGGTTCGGTGACAGACTGACAAAGAGTGAGAGTACTGAGCTAAAATAGACAGAAAGCCAACCTGTCAACGAGCCGCAGCTGGCGCCACAAGGGCGGGGCCAAATGGGCGCCATGGCAACCGTGACACATCTAGTGTTGCACGTTATACGTAGCGCCTAGCTGTAAAAAAAATGTACGCGTACAAATATTTTTACACAATCGGAATTGATCAAAAAACGAGGAAAACGTATAGTTTGTCACGTAAGTATTATGTTTTACTGTACACGAAATGATATTATTTTATAGGATTACTGCACTTATGTTTTGTGGTATTTCTACAGTAGTATTTTTGTAGTCTAATTTTTGTAGTATATCTGTAATATTTTGTTGTATTACTTTAGTATTTTTGTAGAATTTCTGTCATAAAAATACAGTAGGTCCCCTGTTTGAGACTGGGTGGAAACATATGTTGGCCTGGAGAGGGATGGGCGCCACCAGACTGTACTTGCCCAAGACGCACCACAGGAAATGGTCAAGCAACTCGGAATCTCTGAAATACACGCAACACGACGAAATGTAAATCCCAAATATTGTATTTTCTGTGAAACGAAAAATAAACTATGAAAAAAAAAAAATACATTTTACATTTTTTACATAACAAAAAACTGCTGTGAGGTATGAAACGCAGTGTCCCTGAAAAACACAGGAACAATAAATTCCAATATTTACAGATCTACAAAAAAACAAGTAGGTAGGTAGGTAGGTAGATAGATAGATAGATAGATAGATAGATAGATAGATAGATAGATAGATAGATAGATAGATAGATAGATAGATAGATAGATAGATAGATAGATAGATAGATAGATAGATAGATAGATAGATAGATAGATGGATGTCTAGATAGATAGATACAGATAGATGTCTAGATAGATAGATAGAGATAGATGTCTAGATAGATAGATAGAGATAGATGTCTAGATGGATAAATAGAGTTAGATAGATATATAAATAGATAGATAGATAGATAGATAGATAGATAGATGGATGTCTAGATAGATAGAGATAGATGTCTAGATAGATGTCTAGATAGATAGATAGAGATAGATGTCTAGATAGATAGATAGAGATAGATGTCTAGATAGATAGATAGAGATAGATGTCTAGATGGATAAATAGAGTTAGATAGATAGATAAATAGATAGATAGATAGATAGATAGATAGATAGATAGATAGATAGATAGATAGATAGATAGATGGATGTCTAGATAGATAGAGATAGATGTCTAGATAGATAGATAGAGATAGATGTTTAGATAGATAGATAGAGATAGATGTCTAGATGGATAAATAGAGTTAGATAGATATATAAATAGATAGATAGATAGATAGATGGATGTCTAGATAGATAGAGATAGATGTCTAGATAGATGTCTAGATAGATAGATAGAGATAGATGTCTAGATAGATAGATAGAGATAGATGTCTAGATAGATAGATAGAGATAGATGTCTAGATGGATAAATAGAGTTAGATAGATAGATAAATAGATAGATAGATAGATAGATAGATAGATAGATGGATGTCTAGATAGATAGAGATAGATGTCTAGATAGATAGATAGAGATAGATGTCTAGATAGATAGATAGAGATAGATGTCTAGATAGATAGATAGAGATAGATGTCTAGATGGATAAATAGAGTTAGATAGATATATAAATAGATAGATAGATAGATAGATGGATGTCTAGATAGATAGAGATAGATGTCTAGATAGATGTCTAGATAGATAGATAGAGATAGATGTCTAGATAGATAGATAGAGATAGATGTCTAGATAGATAGATAGAGATAGATGTCTAGATGGATAAATAGAGTTAGATAGATGGATAAATAGATAGATAGATAGATACCATAGATAGATAGATAGATAGATAGATAGATACGATAGATAGAGATAGATGTCTAGATGCATAAATAGAGTTAGATAGA
Organism: Urocampus carinirostris; assembly: GCF_059441175.1. NCBI lineage: Eukaryota > Metazoa > Chordata > Actinopteri > Syngnathiformes > Syngnathidae > Urocampus > Urocampus carinirostris. Next base: position 6,415,305 of record NC_142359.1, on the reverse strand, counting down.
TAGATAAATAGATAGATAGATAGATAGATAGATAGATAGATAGATAGATAGATAGATAGATAGATAGATAGATAGATAGATAGATAGATAGATAGATAGATAGATAGATAGACTATAAAAATATAGTAGCATAGATAGAAAGATAGATAGATAGGTAGGTGGGTAGATAGATAGATAGATAGATAGATAGATAGATAGATAGATAGATAGATAGATAGATGGATAGAAAGATAGATAGATAGATTCACACTTCCAGCAGTATCCTTGTGTTGAAAATAAAATGTGGGCTTAATGTGGGCTTTTCTCCCCCGGGTGGAGTTAAAGAGCCTCGTGGCATGGCATGAGGAAGACATAATATAAAAGAGTTGGCTCCTGGAGCCGTTCTGTTCCTAAACGACCCATAAATGGTGCCTGTACAGTACTCTAGCATGGGAGTAAAGTTAACTGGTGATCAAGAACCCTGTGACTGAAAGCTTCAGGCCGAGTTAATTTAAGAGATAATGTTGTGTAGACAAGAGGGAAGTATTGTGTCGGAATATTTTTATGACTCCAAGGCAGCGCGCGCAGTCTTTGACCACAACTCGAATATACAGAGTGCAGTATTGTTAACAGGGCTTAAGCTGTACTTCACTGTGGTTTCAGCTGATAAAAATGGGCACCATTGAGGTTATTAAAGGGACAGTGTCTATTATTTGACCTATAGATGTTGCTTAATTGTGTAGTGCAGGGATGTCCAAACTTTTCAGAAAGCGGGTCGGATTTGGTAAACTGAAAATGTGTGTGTGTCACGGTGACAGATAGAGGATAGAGCAAAAAAAGAAACAAATACCAAAATGGAAAACTAGTGAAAAGCTAAGAAAATAAATAAACAAAAGCAGAGAAAAAGAGAAAAAAAGAGCAGTACAAATTTCCAGAAAAAAAAGAAAAGAAAGAAGCAAATAAAGGAAAAAAAGGTAATAGAAAACAAAAAAGCAAGAAAAAAAGTAACAGCTAGGAAAAAATAAACACAATGAGATTTTTAAAAAAAGGAATTTTAAAAAACGGAGAAAAAACAGGGAAAAAGAGGAAAAAGTTTGTTTTGCATTCAAATAATTTCCAATTATATCAATTTAATCTTGTTACCAACATTGTACTTTCGCTAAAAAATGTAATTAAATACAGTTGTGTATCGTGCAACCGACTAAATAATCCCCCCAAAATGTTAGTAGTATGCGACAAAAGATACCAGGAATAAAAAAAAAATGGAAATCTTGTGAAAGAAAGTTTTGGACATGTTTTATAATGATTTAGTTGCCACACTTGGGGTTGCTGTTGCTCACTGTTGTTTCAAGCGTTGCTCACTGACTTTGTGTGAACGCTCGGACCTGTGGAAAATTACAGGTTGTATAGGGGTCTAGTCCCTTGTGGGTATACTCACTTTTGGTGCCAGGGGTTTAGTTATTGATAGTTATATTGAGTTTTGTAAGTGGAAACATTCATTGTGTAAAAGTGATGTTTTCTCGATGTTGTTAAACACTATAAAATCTCAGCAGAATATACGAATACAGTAATCCCTCGGTTATCGCTGTTAATGGGGACCAAAACCACCCGCCAAAAGTGAAAATCCGCGAAGTAGCGACGCCCCTTCAAAAATCCTAGAAAAAAAAACAAAACATATATATATATTTTATAAAAATGTTTTTTTAATTATTCTATTTTACTCTTATTATTTTTTGGATCCACGAAGCTCTGAACTCGTGAACGTGGAACCGCAAAGTAGCGACGCCCCTTCAAAAATGCTAGAAAAAAAAATATATATATATTTTAGTTATTTATTTTTTAAATTATTCTATTTTATTATTATTCTTTTTTGGACCTGCGAAGCTCTGAACCCAAGAACGTGGAACCACAAAGTAGTGACGCCCCTTCAAAAATCCCCCCCCCCGAAAAAAAGTAAAAAAAAAAAAAAAAAAAAAATATATATATATATATATATATATATATATATATTTTTTAAATTATTCTATTTTATTATTATTAGTTTTTAGACCTGCGAAGCTCTGAACCCAAGAACGTGGAACCACAAAGTAGTGACGCCCCTTCAAAAATCCCCCCCCCCAAAAAAAAGTAAAAAAAAAAAAATAATATATATATATATATATATATATATATATATATATATACAGTATATATATATATATATATATATATATATATATATATATATATTTTTTTTTTTTAATTATTCTATTTTATTATTATTAGTTTTTAGACCTGCGAAGCTCTGAACCCGCGAATGTGGAACCACAAAGTGCTAGAAAAATGCTAGAAAAAAAAAATAAATAAAAAAAAAAAAAAATATATATATATATATATATATATATATATATATATATATATATATATATATATATATATATATATATTTTTATTTATTTATATATATATATATATATATATATATATATATATATATATATATATATATATATATATATATATATATATATATATATATATATATATATATATGTATATTTTTATTTATTTATTTATTTATTTATTCTTCTAATTATTGTATTTTATTATTATTATTTTTTTTTTAAATGCTAGGGAAAAAGTAATAATAATAATAAAAAAACACAAAGTAGTGACGCCCCTTCAAAAATGCTTGAAAAAAATATACCGGTATATATATATATTTTCTAATTTTTTTTTTAATTATTCTATTTTATTATTATACATGTTTAGACCTGTGAAGCTCTGAACCCGCGAACGTGGAACCACAAAGTAGCGACGCCCCTTCAAAAATGCTCGAAAAAAATATACCGGTATATATATATTTTTTCTAAATTTTTTTTTAATTATTCTATTTTATTATTATTAATTTTTAGACCTGTGAAGCTCTGAACCCGCGAACGTGGAACCACGCAGTAGCGAGGTCCCACTGTATTGATTTTTGCAAGTGGATAAATTAATTGTGTAAAAGTGATGTTTCTTCTGTGTTGTTAAACATTATGATGAAATCTGTGCAAAACATACGAATATAAGATAAAACATATACTGGTTATTATTGGATACGGTGTAGTCAGGTTGTTAAAATGCATGCAAATACAGAATGACCAGAATTGGGTCAAAATGGTGATTCCCCGCTCTCCGGATGCGTGCTTACGTCATGGGTAGCTCGTGACCACTCCCCCTCACTCCACCGTGAGTGTCCCTCCTCCTCCCGCCTTTCCGGTACATGCGCGGAAGCAGCATCACTCTCCCGGATCCGCATCCTCCCGGACGCAGCCGAAAGAGCGCCGGCACCGCGGCTGCACCTCCCCCGCCGCCAGTGATGGAGAGCCTGCTGGATAACCCCATGAAAGCCGTGCTCTACCTCAAGGAGCTCACCACCATCGTGCAGAACCAACAGAGCCTCATCCAGACGCAGCGGCAGCGCATCGACGAGCTGGAGCGCAAGGTGGAGGACCTGATCGGAGAGAACCGACAGCTCCGAGACCCCGATCAGTACGTGCAGCATCAGCATCGCCACCACCACCACCCGGCCCCCCAGCCGCAACCTCCGGTCCCCCAGGCGCACGCCCATCCGCATCAGCACCACAACAAAGCGAGCGGTGGTCAGCATCATCAGCAGCGTTCCTCGTCCCCTCCTCCTCCCGCCTCGACCTCCGCCTCTGTGCCGCATCACCACCACCACCACCCTCAGCATCTGCAGTTGGTCCCGGCCGCCTCGCCACAGTGCCCGCAAGGCGGGCAAGCCAGTCCGGAAAGCAACGAGGAGGGCAAGAGGGGCCCCTGTTGTAAGTCGCTGGTCCCGCAGACCCCCACCTCTACTCTGTGCCGCTCCGTGGGATTGGCCAGGAAGACCGAGTGAGTACAATGCAAAAACCGAAACCTTTCCTACACGTGGTGTAGTCTGACAGTATTTGCAGTGTTAAATAATATCAATAACAATAATTATATCCTTAATAACGATAACAACATCAACTTATTAAATGCCGTTTCTCTTTATTGGGAAGTGAGGGTGCCGGACAGTTTTTGCCATTTTGACTAATTCACTTATTCACTCACAGTCTTGTTCCTTTCTTACTCATGCCATGAGGCTCCTTAACTCCACCCGGGGTAGTAAAAGCCCATATTAAACCCCACCCACCCCCACATTTGCATCCATCTATCTATCTATCTATCTATCTATCTATCTATCTATCTATCTATCTATCTATCTATCTATCTATCTATCTATCTATCTATCTATCTATCTATCTATCTATCTATCTATCTATCTATCTATCTATCTATCTATCTATCTATCTATCTATCTATCATCTATCTAGACATCTATCTATCTATCTATCTAGACATCTATCTATCTAGACATCTATCTATCTAGACATCCAACTAGACATCTATCTAGACATCTATCTATCTATCCATCTATCTATATAAACATCTATCTAGACATCTATCTCTCTATCTATCTATCTATCTATCTATCTATCTATCTATCTATCTATCTATCTATCTATCTATCTATCTATCTATCTATCTATCTATCTATCTATCTATCTATCTATCTATCTATCTATCTATCTATCTATCTATCTATCTCTCTATCTAGACATCTATCTCTCTATCTATCTATCTATCTATCTATCTATCTATCTATCTATCTATCTATCTATCTATCTATCTATCTATCTATCTATCTATCTATCTATCTATCTATCTATCTATCTATCTATCTATCTATCTATCTATCTATCTATCTAGACATCTATCTATCTAGACATCTATCTATCTATCTATCTATCTATCTATCTATCTATCTATCTATCTAGACATCTATCTATCTATCCATCTATCTATCTATCTAGACATCTATCTATCTATCCATCTATCTATCTAGACATCTATCTAGACATCTATCTCTCTATCTATCTATCTATCTATCTATCTATCTATCTATCTATCTATCTATCTATCTATCTATCTATCTATCTATCTATCTATCTATCTAGACATCTATCTATCTATCTATCTATCTATCTATCTATCTATCTATGTAGACATCTATCTATCTATCTATCTATCTATCTATCTATCTCTCTCTCTCTCTCTCTCTCTCTCTCTCTCTCTCTCTCTCTCTATCCATCTCTCTCTCTCTCTCTCTCTCTCTCTCTCTCTCTCTCTCTCTCTCTCTCTCTCTATCTATCTATCTATCTATCTATCTATCTATCTAGCTACCTACCTACCTCCCTATCTATCTATCTATGCTACTATATCTTTATAATCGATCTATCTATCTATCTATCTATCTATCTATCTATCTATCTATCTATCTATCTATCTATCTATCTATCTATCTATCTATCTATCTATCTATCTATCTATCTATCTATCTATCTATCTATCTATCTAGACATCTTTTTAGACATATTTTTAGACATATATCTAGACATCTATCTATCTATCTATCTATCTATCTATCTATCTATCTATCTATCTATCTATCTATCTATCTATCTATCTATCTATCTATCTATCTATCTATCTATCTATCTATCTATCTATCTATCTATCTATCTATCTATCTATCTATCTATCTATCTAGACCTCTATCCAGACATCTATCTATCTAGACATCTATCTATCTATCTTGTTTTGTAAGGCTTACGGAAAATTTAGTCTTGTAGCTATATAGGCATAGGACATATTAAAAGCAACCTTGGACCCCATCTTTCATTAGAAAAACATATGTTTTAGCTTTTACCATTGTTTAGTAAACATCACGTGAACATTACTAAGTTTCTTGAAAATATATGTTTCTTAAGAAACACCTTAGACCCACACACTCTCAATTGCTGTATAGAGGAAGCAACACAAGGACGTGGGGGCTCCTCAATGTGTGGACAGAGATCTGATTGACGCCATTTCTGCCATTTAGTGCCATTTACACTGAAATTATTCCAAAAGGCTTGATACTTACTGATTAGCAGTCCCAAAGCCTTCAGAATTGTTTTTAAAACAAATGGAACAAAACATTTTTATTTTACATTTTAAACGTATTCATACGCTGTGGCATTGAATGAGTTACACAAACAACAATTTTAACATTTATCATAATAAAAACAGTTATCTTCTGGCCTTAATCATCTTGGCAGCCTTTGTCAAGCTACTTATGTTGCATGTGCAAGTATGTGCATTTCTTAGACACACTTGAATATACTATATTTTCATCTTTCTTGGGGTTTGGGTTGGTGTTTGGACTCCACTTGAAACAGTCCTTTTCTTACTCTCATCATTTTCATGCTACACTAACAAAAACTGCGGTGACAAGCATAAAGTCACTCTTTAACTATGTCCCCCTATTCCGTGGCTTGAACAACATTGGTAAAAGTTAGATAAAAGAAGATTGGCGCAGAGAAAAAAATAAGGGCTCTTTGAATAAGTTTGTGGTGGTTTACCTATAATGACTGTTTGGATAGAACACAGGGTCGGGACACTGCCATTCCATGCCACTTTCATTCTGTGTACAGTTACCATGTAAGGTCTGCTTTCTGTTTGTGGTTTGGACACTTTTCTAGATGTTTTAAGACGTGGTCTTTATTCGGTGTCCGTGTTTTTTGTTAATAAATACCATCCCATGTTGACCAAACCTGCCTCCATTCCGGCTTCCCTGCATTTGGGTCCACCTTCCGATACCTGAAACAAAAAAAAAAAACATATAAGATGACGTTTGTGGATTGATTTTTAAGACCACGGTTTAAATTTTTCATTTATGACGGATAGCTGAGCAATGAATGAAGCAAGTTGAAGACTGTTTTTTCGAAATTTGCAGAACTCATACACAAATCGGCTTCATAAGAATATGTTCCTTTTAATACCCAGGGTTGGGTAGGGTTACTTTAAATGGATTACTTTCAATGACTTTTGGATTTCTCCAATACCAAACATGCTAATAAAAGACAAAAGAAATTAAATATGAATAAAACGATGACTCACAACACGTGGTAAGCTTTCTCTCCTGGCTTTGATCTCTTTGATCTCCGGCAAAACTAAGATCAAATGCGACAGAAACAAAATGAAAATAAATCCAAACAGCTTGCCAACATCATTTTGCCGTTCCATGTATTCCGTTACTCCTCACGCCTGAACAAAATTTAGTCATTTTATTTTAAGTGCAAAACTTTTGCACTCGTAGTCATGATTTTGTGATCAAAGTAATCCAGTTAAAGTAACCCTACCCAACCCTGGTCGCATTTTATGTTCGTTTTGCCGGAGATCAAAGAGATCAAAGCCAGGAGAGAAAGCTTACCACGTGTTGTGAGTCATCATTTTATTCATATTTAGTTTCTTTTGTTTTTTATTAGCATATTTGGTATTGGAGTAATCCAAAAGTCATTGAAAGTAATCCAGTTAAAGTAACCCTACCCAACCCTGGTCGCATTTTATGTTCGTTTTGCCGGAGATCAAAGAGATCAAAGCCAGTAGAGAAAGCTTACCACGTGTTGTGAGTCATCATTCTATTCATATTTAGTTTCTTTTGTTTTTTATTAGCATATTTGGTATTGGAGTAATCCAAAAGTCATTGAAAGTAATCCAGTTAAAGTAACCCTACCCAACCCTAGTCGCATTTTATGTTTGTTTTGCCGGAGATCAAAGAGATCAAAGCCAGGAGAGAAAGCTTACCACCTGTTGTGAGTCATCATTTTATTCATATTTAGTTTCTTTTGTTTTTTTATTAGCATATTTGGTATTGGAGTAATCCAAAAGTCATTGAAAGTAATCCAGTTAAAGTAACCCTACCCAACCCTGTAGGTAACCTGGTCATCCTGGAAGGGGGATTCCCTCATATGTGGTCCCTTCTCAAGGTTCCTTCATTTTCTTCATGCTGAGTTTTTTGGGGTAAAACAAGTGAACAGAATTTTGTGATTGCGCAGGTTACAAATCCACCGTTTGCCCTTCGCCTCGAAGTCAAGGTCACTGGCTGGGCCACTGTGCTCCATCTGCTCCCTTTTGGCCGCATTGTTTAATAATCCTGATTGAGTGATGCAGACGTGATTTCACAAACGCATCACGTCGCGAAACAGGAAGGAATGAAGGAACGGATTTAGGCTGAGGACGAGCGTTGACAAGCAAAATTGTCGTGCTTGGACTAAGGGTGGCATCGGGGTGGCGAGCAATGGGAGCCCGGCTGAGGTTTAAGAGGAAGGATGTAAACAAGAGGGTCACCTTGACAACCATAGTGGGGTTTACCTTAAGGGGCTTCGTTTGGGAGAATAGCACTTGGGATCTGTCTTGTAGTGTTGTGTTGTTCACGGAACACGCTCTTTTTTTCCTCTATCTTGCTGTTTATTCCTCTCCCTCTATTTCTGCTCCTCTATCTGTTTCTCACTCTCGTTCTTTGTCTTTCTGTTTCTCTCCATTTAATTCTCTCTCTCTCCCTTTTTCTCTCTCACATTTTTTCTCTTGTTCTCTCTATTTCGCTTCCTATCTTCCCATTTCTCTAGGTCTTGTTTTCACTCTCTCACAATTTGTCCCCCCCTTTCTTTCTCTTATTTGCCATCTTTCCATTTCTCTACCTGTTCCTTTCTCTCTCTTTCCCTCTCTGTCTTTGTCTTGTTCTCCCCCTCTCTTTTTCTCTCGCTTACTCTCTCTCCCTCACACTTTTTATGCTCCTTTGCCCTCTCTCCCTTTCTCTACCCTTTTTCTTTCCCTCTCTTCCCCTCTCTGTCTTTCTCTCATTCTCCCCCTCTCTCTACCTCACACTTTTTATCTCCCTCTCTCACACTTTTTCCTCCCTCACTCCTCTCTCCCTTGCTTCACTCTCCCTATAACTCTTTCACTCTCTCAGTAACCCCCTTTCTCTCTCTCTCTCTCTCTCTCTCTCTCTCTCTCTCTCTCTCTCTCTCTATCTATCTCTCTCCCCTCTTTCTTCCTCTCTCTCTCACTCTTTCTCTTTTTCTCTCTCTCCCTTTCTTTCTCCCTTACTCACTTGTCAGACTTAACACTTCAATATCAATGACATCATCTCTGTTTTTACTTAGTATAAACAATTAAAAAGTTTTAACTATGGTAAAAGTTCACTGCGTATTGAAACAAGAACGACTTTTACGATTTTGTTGACTCATGCATTTTGCTCCATAATATTTCATCATTATTAGTTATTTCTGTTTTGTCAATTTTACCAAAGTTGTTGATTTTGGATGAATTCTAATCTTGTATTTGATGAACAGTTGGAAAACAATGTCAATCAATCAATCAATCAATCAATCAATCAATCAATCAATCAATCAATCAATCAATCAATCAATCAATCAATCAATCAATCAATCAATCAATCAATCAATCAATCAATCAACCAATCAATCAATCAAAAAAAAGCAAACGATCAACTAATAATCAATCAACGAGCTCATCCATTCATCCATCCAACCCACCGACCTATCAATCAATCAATCAATCAATCAATAAGCTCATTTATTCATCCAATCAATCAATCAATCAATCAATCAATCAATCAATCAATCTACGAACCTACCAACCTACCAACCTACCTAGCTAATTAACTACCTACCTACATACCAATCAATCAACCAATCAACCAACCTACCAGCCTACCTAGCTACCTAGCTACCTAGTTACCTAGTTACCTAGTTACCTAGCTACCTAGCTACCCAGCTACTAACCAATCTATCAATCAATCACCCATTCAATCTACAAACCGACCAACCTACCTCGCTACCCAGCTACCTAGCTACATAGCTACCTAGCTACCTAGCTACCTAGCTACCTAGCTCCCTAGCTCCCTAGCTACCTACCTACTTACCAATCAATCAATCAATCAACCAATCAACCTACCAACCTACCTACCTACTTACTCACCTACCTACCAATCAGTCAATCAATCACTCAATTAACTCATCCATTCATCCATTTATCCATTTATCCATTTATCCATTCATCCAATGATCCATTCATCCAATGATCCATCCATCTGACCGACCGACCAACCGACCGACCAACATACCAACCGACCAACCGACCAACCGACCAACCAACAAACCAACCGACCAACCAACCAACCAACCAACCAACCAACCAACCAACCAACCAACCAACCAACCAACCAACCAACCAACCATGATGGAGGCCTCTGCCTGCCATAAATCCTTAGAACGGTGCCAAATCTGTTCGTTACAGAAATCCTTTTCTCTTATTGCTCATTTGGTTGATTAATAATAGTAGGGGGAGGGTGGATAATCTATTTGACAGGCAGTTAATGAAAATGCAATATTCATCTATGTCACCCACCTTCCTCATACCTTCCAGTTTAATGATGGAAACTCACAAGGGAATAGCTTCATCCCTAAATGTAACTAAATATTATTCTTGTTGAGTTATGAACCAGAACTGGATCAGGACCCAAACGTGTGACGTTTCTCACAAAAGCCTTTATCTGACCGAAAATGGGGAGTCATGCATGTTAGGCAGCAGTCTGGCATGAAATGAAAGGAAGCCAGAGCCATGGCAACCGTGACATGTTTACTGGTGGGGAAACTTTTGGGTGCTAATATTTTGCCGAGAGGACGGGCTAGGAGAAAAATCAACTATTGATCGATTTACTTTAAAATATCTATGGAAAGAATGTCTAGATCCGTTACTTGGCATTGAATAGGTTTTAAAACAGTACAAATTTCATCAAAAAGATATAATATGTTTTAAAAGGGCAAAATGTCTCTCGAAAGACAAGGACATATTTATTTTTTCTAATTGACTCAGACTGACTGCTTGAATCTTAATTGCACCATAAACAGTGGTACCCCTCCTTACAAATACCCTTGCATACGAATGTTTCCGGTTATGAAATTATTGCCATCAGTTACAACAGCGTTTCAGGATACGAATGGGCGCCACTAGGCTGTACTTTCCTAAGACACACCACAGGAAATAATTCCCCTAACACCCTTATGTTTAAGGGATAACCAAACTAAACCAACTAAGTAAACATTTTTTGGCCTGGAGAGAAATGGGCACCACTAGGCTGTACCTGCCCAAGACACACCACAGGAAATCATGCCCCTAAGACCCTAATGTTTAAAGGATAACCAAACTAAACCGACTAAGTAAACATTTTTTGGCCTGGAGAGAAATGGGCGCCACTAAACTGTACTTGAACAAGACACTGGAGACTGAAGTCAGATATCCAACAGGGTGTTACAACAGCGTTTCATGATACAAAATAAAATACAGTACAGTATGCGCTACTATTCTCTGCTTCCAGAGTTTACCGAACACAAAAAACCTGGCTATTGCTGAAAAATGAGATTGATTGATTGATTGGTTGGCAGGAAATACCAACAGAATACAGGACCCAGTAAGAACCAATGTCTTGCGGGGGCAGAGGTTCATTGACGGACTGACAAAGGAAGAGTGAGAGCACTGAGCTTGAATGAAATGAAATGAAATGATTTGCATTTATATAGCGCTTTTCAAGTCAATGACTTCCCATAACACTTTACATTGTGCTTCACATTTCCCAATAGCGGCCGTGATCTGTGCAGCCATGTAAGGCGCTAACCTGCTTATTAGGGGTATTGGGGGTTCAGTGTCTTACCCAAGGACACTTCGGCATGTAACACGGACAAGCCGGGATTCGAACTGGGATCCCTTAATCCTAAAACGATCGCTCTACCTCCTGAGCTACTGAATAGAAGGAAAGACAATCTGTCAACGACCCGCAACTGGCGCTACACGGGCGGGGCCAACTGGGCGCCATGGCAACCGTGACAGTTTTCAGGTTACGAATAAAATTCGTAAGTAGAGGTACCACCTCATTATTTTCATTTGCTTCAGATCTCATCGGTATGCATGACGTTACTGGAAGGATATGAGTAGAGCAAGGGCATTAACCGCCAGCCGTCAGACTTTATTACCAAAATGTCCTGAGAGCTGAAAAGCATGAGTCAGAGCGGTCACGAATCCATGAAAGCGGTCCCTCTCCGGGACAATGCTCGGATTAGACGAAAATATTCGAAAAAAAATCAAATTCTCCCCCATCTGTCGTGGAGATTTCACTCCCTTGAAGCTTATCGCTGGAAATCCCTCAGACAAGTCCCTTGTTTTGCATCAAATGAAGTGAGGAAAAACACGCAATCGCAATTCCCTAACTGACTCGGTGAAGTGGAGCGTGAGAGCCTGCCGGCAACCTGTAATAATCCTCGGTGGGAAAAAAAAACGAATAATTTCACTTCCATTTCTCTTCGTGATGATAGAAATTTCATGCAGCGTTTTTTAAAAACCCCGGTGTGTAATATTTGACCACTAGGTGGCATTGTTGTCCGATGCGAATGAAAAACAGTGCCACGGAGGAAACCGTAGCAGCAAACTCCCTGACAAACATGGCGGTGACCCAATGTTCCCTGTAATTTTCCCCGGGTCTGAGCGTTCACACCGAGTCGGTGAGCAACGCTTGAAACAACAGTGAGCAACGGCAATCCCAAGTGTGGCAACTAATCCATTATCAAACATGTCCAAAACTTGACATCAAGTTACATTTTGCTGAGTTTCCGGCAATGCAATTTTTTTTTTCACTTTTGAATGTATTATTGAAAAGGTTGTACGACATACAATGGGTTATTTGTTTTTACAACAATTCTTTCACAAGATATCCATTTTTTTTTATTTCCTGATATATTTTGTCGCATAATATTTACATTTTTGGGGGCTTATTGAGTCGGTTGTAAGATACAGAACTGTACTTAATCACATTTTTTAGTGGAAGTACAAGGTTGGCAACAAGATTCACTTGATATCATTGGAAATGATTTGAATGCAACACAAACTTTTTCTTCTTTTTTCCGTGTTTTTTTCTACTTTTTTTTTAAATTCCTTTAGAAAACATCTCTGTGTTTATTTTTTCCGAGCTGTTACTTTTTTCTTTTTGTTTGGTATTCACTTTTTTCCTACATTTCTTTCTTTTCTTTTTTCTGGCCTTTTTCTCAATTTTTCCTTTGTTTTTCTCTTCCTTTTGTTTATTTTTTTTTCTCAGCTTTTCACTACTTTTTCTTTTTTTTTCTATTCCCCCCTTCCTTTAAGTCATTTTGTGCATAATTTTACATCATATTTGGTCATGCTGGGATTAAAGAAGCAAAAACAACCTGAAGAGCAGTTTAGGACCCGAAAAAGCCGGTTCCTTTTAGTGAGCCGAGCTGAAAAAGCCGGTTCTCGACAAACTCTACTAACTTTACTTTTCAACTTCGTTCGACATTGACTTCAAAATACTGCATTTAGAACACACTGTCAGGGGAACCCGTGTATTTTTACCTTCATGCACTGTAACTTTAACTTAAGTCGCTTCTTATTTAGTAATATTGAGCCCTCATTTTTGAGCGCTGGCTAGATTTTCTTGTGCGCTGAGAACGTGCGAGCAGTGCGCAATTGCGCACGCGCGCTGCTTAGAGGGAACACTGTTCGTGATGATAGAAATTTCATGCAGGGTTCGTGCAGCATTCTTTAAAAACCCCGGTTTGTAATATGTGACCGCTAGATGGTCAGGGTTGGGTAGTGTTACTTTAACTTGAGTACTTTCAATTACTTTTGGATTACTCCGATACCAAATATGCTAATAAAAGACAAAATAAACTAAATATGTATAAAATGACTACATTTTGTGCAGGCTTGGGGAGTAACGGAATGCATGGAACGGCAAAAACGATGTTGGCAAGCTGTTTGGATTGATTTTCATTTTGTTTCTGTCGCATTTTATGTTCATTTTGCCGGAGATCAAAGAGATCAAAGCCAGGAGAGAAAGCTTACCACGTGTTGTGAGTCATCATTTTATTCATATTTAGTTTCTTTTGTCTTTAATTAGCATATTTGGTATCGGAGTAATCCAAAAGTAATTGAGAGTAATCAAGTAAAAGTAACCCTACCCAACCCTGTATACTAGATATAGATACTAGATACTAGATAACAACAAAAACACTGAAAAATACTTCTGCGGAAATACTATAGAAAATACTACAAAAACAATATTACAGAAATACTTCAGAAATACTACAACAATACTACTGCAGAAATACTGTAAACATACTAAAAAAGATACATTTACAGTAATACTACAAGATTAAATATCAAATTCTACTGCACAAATACTACAAAAATACTACAAAAACAATATTACAAAGCACTTCAGGAATTGTACAAAAATCTGACGGCATAAATACTACAAAAATACAACAAAGAGACAGTGGTAATCTCCAAAATAACTCGATATACGACAAGATATACTAGATATAGATATCAGATACTCTACAATATAACAACAAAAACACTGGAAAAATACTACTGCAGAAATACCACAAAAATACTCCCAAAACAATATTACAAAAATACTTCAGAAAGACTACAACAATACTACTGCAGAAATACTATAAAAATACTAAAAAAAGATACATTTACAGTAATACTACAAGATTAAATATAAAATACTACAGCACAAATTGTCATGATTACCTAATTGGAGCCACCTGGGGTAATCATCTGACGCGCTGGAATGCGCTCCCTGATTGGTTTATGTTCCCTTTTTAAGCACGCTACGCGGAGACCTCTTCCTCGGAGGATACTTTTTACCCCGTTTGACCCGCCTGATTTTCCTGGGTCTTTTTGACTTGTTTACCTGATTCTGCCTGCCTCCGATCCGACCTGCTTCCGTTCCACGCTACGATCTTCTCTCCAGTCCCGGTAAACTCGACCTGCTCCCGTCCCACGCTACGATTGGCTACGTGTCCCGAAGTTGTCTTCACGGCGTTGCTGCTGACGTTCGACGGTCATCGCGTCTCCCGCTAACCCTGTACGCTTCCCCAAATAAAAGACTTGTAACGAACGCTCTGGGGTCTCCTGCTCTGTTCTGGTCCGCCCTGACAGAATCCTCCGACCAGAATGGACCCCGCGTTCGTACATCTGCCCCCTGACGACTATGAAAGCCAGAACTAGCAGCCCAATCCCCCTTTAGAATGTGCAGTTCGGCAAGTCATTTCCGACGTGGCGAAATTGGCTAAGCAAGCGAGTCAGTTACGGTTCGAGTGGGATCTGTTGGGTCGGGACTGGTCCTATCTCTCCAAAGTAATGACCCATCAAGCCACTTCATCGGTGTCCAACACTGACCGGGCACCATCGGCCTTATGACTGCGCAATGACTCCCATGCCTGCCTGTTCGACTCCCATGCCTGCCTGTCCGACTCCCCTGCCTGCCTGTCCGACTCCCCTGCCTGCCTGTCCGACTCTCCTGCCTGCCAGTCCGACTTTGACTCTCCGGCCTGCCTGTCCGGCTCCGCTGCCGGCCCTGATTCTGCCTGTTCTGATTCTGCCTGTCCTGTTTTTGCCGGTTCTGAGTCGACTCTCCTGTTTGCCTGTTCTGAGTCGACTCTCCTGTTTTTGCCGGTCCTGATTCTGTCTGTATCTCCGGTCCTGATTCTGCCTGTCCTGTCTGAATCGCTGCCCCTTCGGATGCTGATGAGGGGGCTTCCCTCCATTTGGAGGGATTCTGAGAGGTACTGTGCTGTTCCATAGTTCCCCGATTACCCGTGTTTCCCTGTGACGTGTCTTGGATTTAATTTTTTTTTTCCTGGGGGACTTCTGGAGCCGTCCCTTGAGGGGCGGTTCTGTCATGATTACCTAATTGGAGCCACCTGGGGTAATCATCTGACGCGCTGGAATGCGCTCCCTGATTGGTTTATGTTCCCTTTTCAAGCATTCTGCCTGCCTCCGATCCGACCTGCTTCCGTTCCACGCTACGATCTTCTCTCCAGTCCCGGTAAACTCGACCTGCTTCCGTCCCACGCTACGATTGGCTACGTGTCCCGAAGTTGTCTTCACGGCGTTGCTGCTGACGTTCGACGGTCATCGCGTCTCCCGCTAACCCTGTACGCTTCCCCAAATAAAAGACTTGTAACGAACGCTCTGGGGTCTCCTGCTCTGTTCTGGTCCGCCCTGACACAAATACTACAAAAATACTACAAAAACAAAATTACAAAATTCTACAAAAATCTGGCTGCAGAAAAAACACAACTACAGCAGTTCTACAAAACTAAAAATGAATAGTTTTTGTTTAAACAGGGACCTAACGTAGATAATATTTTTAAAACCAAGTTGATAAAATAAATGAATTTGAAAACAAATATGAAGAAATATTGTCATGATAACCGTGATGCACCTGTGCCTGCTCTTTTCGTGCCTCAGACACTGATTGGCTCCCTGTCACTATTTAAACCCACTCCCTTCTGTCACCTGTTGTCAGTCCGTCTGCGAACCTCAGTTTACTCTTGGCAAGCCTTTTTCTACCCTGACTCCCACCTGTTTTTGCTCCCGTCTGTTCCCCGGCTTCGACCCGTTTTTTTTTTTTTTATCCTGACCACATCTACTTTCTTCTCCTAGCTTTCGACTCTTTTCGGACCCCGACCACATTTTTGCTCTCCTGTCCTGGTTACTGACCCGTTTTTCCGTTCCCCGACACCGCCATCGCTCGCCACGGAAGTCCAACTTCCGCTCCCAGTGGGTGCAACCCTTTCCTTTTTCCAATATCACTGAGAGAAATGTAACGCAAGTGGGTCCAGTCTCCGTGCTGGTCTTAACAAATATAACATGTACACCTGCCATCCGGTCCCGCGACTCTAAATAGTTGCTCAGGCATGAGTTAGTAGGGCTGTGTCGACCTTGACCTACCGAATGTCTCTTTTTGGGGGGCGACGTGTTGACAAAAAAACATGTTTTTTTTTTTTTGCTCTTTGATGTTGCTCTTTGTCCATTAGGCTCAATCTCCTGGGAGTGATGCGCTGTAGCAAACCTTTCAAGCAGTCTTTTTTAAGATGACTATTTATATCCCTGTGCTTGTGTTGTTGTGTTATTATTGTGTCTTAGAATGGACTAAGAAATGCCTTTTGGAAGATTTGTGCAGTCGCTTGACACATAGAGTGCCTAGCAAAAGTATTGACCCCCCCCCCCAAAAAATAACTTTTTGTCATGTTACCGCATTTCATGCTTGAAATATAACATAAATTGAACGTATTTTCCAAGACTCAGCTTGTAAGAACAAATCGTGAAGTGGCACCAAATATTTTCAACATTTTATCATTTCATACTATATTCACAACTAAAAAAATACAATAAAAAAAATAAAATTAAAAAAATAAAATTAAAAAAATAAAATCAGAAAAAAATAAGAGTTGCAAAAATATTGGAATCCTGTTAACCAACTTACTCCAAAAGTTCCCTGATGACTTCGGAATGACAGTGCAACGGTGTCAAACTCATTATAGCAAGAAACCACGTGCAAGGAAAAATCTCACAGGGGCCGGACTGGTAGGTTTAAGAGAAAAAAAGAAAAAAAGAAGAAAGAAAGAGAGGGAGAAAAATATACAGAGAAAAAGAGAAAGAGAGAGTTAAAAAGAGAGAGAAAGGAAGAAAAAGTAAGAGAGAGAGAAGGTAAAAGACAGAAAGAGTGAAATGAGTAGAAAGATCACAATAGAGGGAGATAGAGAGAAAGAGATAAAGAGAGAGAGAGAGCTTTTGGTTCCAAGTGACATGTGGAACAAGCATTGCATTTGGTGTATGAGTAAAACTACATATTAACTTAAAAACACCAACCTCCACTGTCAAGCATGGTGGTGGAAGCATCAGTCACTGGGGTTGCTATTCTTCAAAGGGACTGGGAAGATCGTTTCTTATGAGGATTGTTGATATTTGGAAAATAGTTTGAGTTTTTTAACCATAGGTTTGAAGCCTGAACTATGGTTAAAAAGTCAAAAAGTCTTTGGGGGACCGATGTTTTTGCATAGCACATAGTACGTTTTTGTCACAAGTCAGAGACGGAGACAGGACCCAACAGTGTTCGTTTAACTCAGTTTTATTGAAAAAAAGAGAGCAGTGCTTGCTTCCGCGATCCGATGATCGTCGGACACGAGTAGCTGATGGCAGGAACGCGGAAGTGGCTGGTCGATAGCTGGGACAGGGGAGCAAGGGCGGTAATCGAGTCCAGAAAAAGGTCGGCAACAAGTATCACGCAGGAAACAGGGCAAAACAGGTTGATGGCGGGGACGTAAGAGCAGGGCAGAAACAGGTCCAGAAACAGGTCAGCAACAGGTAACAGGCAGGAGAAAACAGACCAGGAGATTGCCGGAGGGTACGGTGCTTGCCTAGCGAAAGTGTAGGTTCGCAGGACGGTCTGACAGCTTCCTCTTGGAAGCCGGGGGTTTAAAAAGGGTCAGGGAACCACTCAGCGACCAGGGCTGTTCGCGGGGGCCCCGAATCAGCAATCACGACAATTTTGGCTCCATTTGATAAATAGCGGAGTGACAGAAACGCAGTAACGGCCGTAGTGTTGTAGTACTCGTTATCGAGAACAGTAATTGCGTTCCAGGAACGTGTCCCTTTGTAGCGCGTTAGTCCCGATACTCGGTGATAAGCAGAGCACACGGTGGTTATCAAGGCGGGAAGGAAACCCATTATTTGCTGGAGGTTAAAGCGACACGGTGGGAACATGGTGCGCGGATTAGACCCCCGCGTCCTACTTCCTACACCACAAACACGATCGTGTTTAGGGATGGATGGCGGCGGAAATGGGAAAAAAACGAAGAAGCGGTGTCACACAAGTTCCATTAAACTTGGAAAGGCAGCATTGGTTAAAGTGCAATACCCCGGGTTCTAAGTGCAATACCCCGGTTTTAAGATCATTCAAGATTCAAGATTGTCTTTATTGATGTAAACATAGAATGGCAACGGAATTCTCTTTAAAGCATCAGTGTACAGTGTTTACAATGGGACTTCAAATGTACAAGGGGTTAAGAGAGAGAGAGAGAGAGAGCAAGAGAGAGAAGAGAGAGAGAAAGAGAGAGAGAGAGAGAGAAAAATCAGTTTGTTAGATAGTTTTGAGTAGTGTATTTTCCTCATGTGCAAGAAGAAAGAGAGGGAGAGAGACACAGAGAGAGAGAGAGAGCAAGAGAGAGAGCGAGAAAGAGACTAAGAGAGAGAGAGAAAGAGAGAGAGCAAAAGATAAATCAGTTTGTTAGATTGTTTTGAGAAGTCTTTTCTTCTCGTGTGAAAGAAGAAAAAGAGAGGGAAAGAGGAGATGGAGAGAGAGAAAGAGAGATAGAGAGAGAAATACGTTTTTTCGATAGTTTTAAGTAGTATATTTTCCTCATGTGCAAGAAGAAAGAGAGAGAGGAAGAGAGAGAGAGAGAGAGAGAGAGAGATCAAGAAAGAGAGAGAACGAGAAAGAGAGAGGGAAAAAGAAAGCAAGAGAGCAAAAGATAAATCAGTTTGTTAGATAGTTTTGATATTTTTCTCGTGTGCAAGAAGAAAAAGAGAGGGAAAGAAGGGATTGAGAGAGAGAGAGAGAGAGGGGGGGGATAGAGAGAGAGATAGATAGAAACAGAGAGGGAAAGAGAGGAATGGAGAGAGAAAGAGAAAGAGAAAGAGAAAGAGAAAGAGAAAGTGAAAGAGAAAGAGAAAGAGAAAGAGAAAGAGAAAGAGAAAGAGAAAGAGAAAGAGAAAGAGAAAGATAAAGAGAAAGAGAAAGTGAAAGTGAAAGTGAAAAAGAAAGATAGATTTCAGTAGTACATTTTCCTCATGTGCAAGCAGCAAGAGAGAGGGAGAGCGAGGGAAAGAGAGTAAGAGAGAGAGAGAGAGAGACAGAGAGAGAGAGAGGGATAGAGAGAGAGAGAGAGAGAGAGAGAAAGAGAGAAATTAGTTTGTTGGATATGCAAGGCAACTGCCTGCTTATTGACAGCATTAGGGATTCAGTGTCTTACCCAAGGACACTCCCGACATTTAACAAGGAGGAACGAGGAATCGAACCTGTGACTTCTCGATCGATTCAAGAAAACCACCGTATTTCAGTACTTTTAAGAACAAATTGAATCAAAAGTGAAGGACGCTTCTCCTATTACCCAACTGGAGGTCATCTTCATCCATCCTCATTTGAAAAGACAAAACGTACCAGTAACTCATTGTTTCCCTTCTTCATTTATCTATGAAAATCCTCAAGTCTTTGTGTCCATCTCCATGGCGACGCCGTCCCGTTAGCCTTTTTCTAAATTCTCCTTTCTTTTTCATCGACACAGCAACCAAACCGTTCTCCATCAGTTCTGCTGCCCGGCCCCCGAGGCCCCCGAGGGGGAGACGTCGTCCGCCTGTGTCCCCAGGTAAGAAAATCCTGTAGCATACGCGCTACTATCGTAAAAATGAACGATGTTTTAGCTAGCGTTCCGATAAAAGACGAAAACGGGAACACTCCGGTAGTCTTTTGAGGTGGTTTGTTCATAAAAACAAATAAATTTGAATATGGTCGCACTCGCCCCGTTTTCAAGTGAGTGATTCATCGGTCCAAAGAGCATCAATACCAATTAAGCCCTCTGCACAAAAAATGCCTTGTTTTTGCTTTTCTTATCTCCTCGGTTGGAGCTAGCAGATAGGCTAATTGTGGTAAATTACAACGGAAAGCCGAAGCTGTTATTCACAGGGTTGGGTAGGGTTACTTTAACTGGATTACTTTCAATGACTTTTGGATTACTCCAATAACAAATATGCTAATAAAAGACAAAAGAAACTTAATATGAACAAAATGATGACTCACAACACGTGGTAAGCTTTCTCTCCTGGCTTTGATCTCTTTGATCTCCGGCAAAACGAACATAAAATGCGACCAGGGTTGGGTAGGGTTACTTTAATTTGATTACTTTCAATGACTTTTGGATGACTCCAATACCAAATATTCTAATAAAAGACAAAATAAACTAAATATGAATAAAATGATGACTCACAACACGTGGTAAGCTTTCTCTCCTGGCTTTGATCTCTTTGATCTCCAGCAAAACTAACATAAAATGCGACCGGGGTTGGGTAGGGTTACTTTAACTGGATTACTTTCAATGACTTTTGGATTACTCCAATACCAAATATTCTGGCTTTGATCGCTTTGATCTCCGGCAAAACTAACATCAAATGCGACCAGGGTTGGGTAGGGTTACTTTTACTGGATTACTTTCAATGACTTTTAGATGACTCCAATACCAAATATGCTAATACAAGACAAAAGAAACTAAATATGAATAAAATGATGACTCACAACACGTGGTAAGCTTTCTCCTGGCTTTGATCTCTTTGATCTCCGGCAAAACTAACATAAAATGCGACCGGGGTTGGGTAGGGTTACTTTAACTGGATTACTTTCAATGACTTTTGGATTACTCCAATACCAAATATTCTAACAAAAGACAAAATAAACTAAATATGAATAAAATGATGACTCACAACACGTGGTAAGCTTTCTCACCTGGCTTTGATCTCTTTGATCTCTGGCAAAACGAACATAAAATGCGACCAGGGTTGGGTAGGGTTACTTTAACTGGATTACTTTCTATGACGTTTGGATTACTCAATACCAAAAATGCTAATGAAAGACAAAATAAACTAAATATGAATAAAATGATGAATCACAACACGTGGTAAGCTTTCTCTCCTGGCTTTGATCTCTTTGATCTCCGGGAAAACTAACATAAAATGCGACCAGGGTTGGGTAGGGTTACTTTAACTGGATTACTTTCAATGACTTTTGGATTACTCCAATACCAAACATGCTAATAATAGACAAAAGCAACTAAATATGAATAAAATGATGACTCACAACACGTGGTAAGATCAATGCCAGGAGAGAAAGCTTACCACATGTTGTGAGTCATCATTTTATTCATATTCACTTTCTTTTGTCTTTTATTAGCATATTTGGTATTGGAGTCATCCAAAAGTCATTGAAAGTAATCCAGTTAAAGTAACCCTACCCAACCCTGGTCGCATTTTATGTTCCCTTGCTGGAGATCAAAGAGATCAAAGCCAAGAGAGAAAGCTAACCACGTGTTGTGAGTCATCATTTTATTCATATTTAGTTTATTTTGTCTTTTATTAGCATATTTGGTATTGGAGTAATCCAAAGGTAATTGAAAGTAATCCAGTTAAAGTAACGCTACCCAACCCTGTGTCTTAGTTGCTGCAGATTTTGTTACTTTTGTTACTTTGTGTTACTAGACATTTCCCCGCTGATTTTTTTCAGATTTCAGATTCATGCCTGTTTAACCCCACGTCTTAAAATCTGGTGCCGCTTGTACATCAACACATTTGAGTATTTTCCTTAAATTTGCGGCTTTTCCATAGTCGGAAATTTACAGTCCTTTCGATCACTTATTTTAATGAAAGTAGCAAACCACCTCAAAGCAAGACTTCCCTGGGGCAGAAATGTCCTTTCTTTAGTTAGTGTGTTCTGAAAAATCAATTTTTCCTCCAAATGATGTCTTATTGTCCATTTCCTTCGTGTTGTCCGTCATATCACGTGGCATCACCGTCCCCCTTTCCTTCCCCCCCCCTCACCAACACGAAGCGCCCCACCTCATTTTGTCCATTACCGTCCATACTCACCCCATGTAGGCCTTTGTCTGTCCACTGTGGTCACGTTGAGTGTCCGATTTTGTTTTTGAAACCACTCGAATTGTTGTGCAAAAAGCCAAGTGGCCTCTTACGTGTGCGCTGTATGTTAAGGGGGTGTCTTTCATGCAAGAAAACAGTGAGCACATGCAATGCATCTGTGTTCATGTGGAAGAACAGGGGGCGAAAATGATGTTGCATGCTTTTTTGCTTTGCAGTAGTTAGAACATAGCTCCTTGTCTTTTTGTGTGTGTCGGTGTCTGCGAATGACCTGCAAATCACTAGGCATACTTTCCATAAAATATATATATATGTATACACCAGACAACAACTCAAGTTTATTAGATTCATTACCAATGAAATGGATGACCTTTAGCTACAACTTGTGGGAAAACACTATATTCAACACCATTGTATTTAAATCAGACCTGACTTAAATCGAGGATACCAGATGTTAGTGTGCAGCCAGCCAGCTGCTCTCTAAATCGCTTTCTTACATTTAATTTTGTTGTACTTTTGTATCATGACAGTCAAAAAAATGTTCATTCAACTGCAATTATCTCTTCTGGGTAGGTTTTAGATCAGGGGATGGTGTAGTTTGCAATAATCTGTGGTCTGTGCAGCCCTTTGAGACTACTTGTGATTAAGGGCTATACAAATTAACACGACTTGACTTGAATGGACTATTATTATATTATTATATATGGGGCGGCAGTGGCTCAGGAGGTAGTGAACTCGTCTTGGGATCAAGAGATCGCAGGTTCGATTCCCGGCTCCTCTGTGTTACATGTCGAAGTGTCCTTGGGTAAGACACTGAACCCCTAATACCTCCAATAAGCAGGTTAGCCCCTTACATGGCTGCACGGCCGCTATTGGGAAATGTGAAGCACATTGTAAAGCGCTTTGGGAAGTCTTGACTTGAAAAGCGCTATATAAATGCAGATCATTTCATTTCATATATAATAACACGTCAACAAATGATATTGCTCTGACTTTGAAAATATGTCATAGACACTTAAGCATAGATGACATCACATGATTTTAAGACAACTGGTGCTGCCACCTATCTTTTATTTTTTTGTCTAGTACTTTTGCAGAAAAAAATACTTGTTGCATGCTGGTGAAAGTACTCAAATATTAAAACTAACCCTTATAGACCAGAGGTAGGCAAACCACGGCCTGCGGGCCTCATGTTGCTGACCAGGGTTTTGAACATGTCCCGCCAAATGAAAATCATAAAAATATGATATAGATAGATGGATAGATGCTTTATTCATTCCCGTAGGGAAATTCACACTTCCAGCAGTATCCTTTTGTTGTTTTATAATAGATTAACAGGATGGCCTCGGGGTGCTGTGTTGTATTTAGCAACAGCGGAGTGGATGACGTCACACGCTAGGCCAAAAGTTCGACGTCCCTGCAGCAGATGGAAATCTTTGTGCCCAGGGTTACACCACCTCGTGTTCACGTAGATAGCGAGTCCGCCTCCTCTCTGCTTCCCGCAGGCTTTTGTGTCTCTGTCTACCCTAACAGCGCTGAAGCCGGGTAGCTCCACGTTAGCGTCCTGGATGCTAGAAGTGAGCCACGTTTCCGTAAAACACAGCAAACTGCACTCCCTGTACGCTATGATGTTTTTCACCAGCACAGCCAGTTCGTCGGTATGATATGAATAACTACTATCGACGAAAAATGTCGTCTTGGTAACTAATGTGTACGGCGCTCAAGACCAACATTCAAATAGCTAGCTATTATTATTGCACTACTTTTCTTCGCACTACTGTCACGATACACTATTTTTTCATATTCCGACAGTCATATTTTCTCTTTAAAGTCCCTTATACCTGTTTATCTTGGAGTGCCATGTCTAATCTCATGGTATGCAACATTGATATCAAAGATAACACAGTAAAGGCAATTCAATACATATTTCTACTCAGTACTTGCTTTTTCATCATCAATTATTTTTTTATCATGATATTTATGACTTCGGAGCTAGTCCTATTGGAATTTTTTAGTATTTTCAATGCATGTTATTAAATGCGGTGCTTAAAAAGAGACTCAATATATTATTTTGCTTTGAAGAGTTTATCTCAACCAATTTGATGAAATTAAACCATTTGTAAACTACCGTAAATTCCGGACTATAGAGCGCACCTGATTATAAACCGCACCCATCACTTTTTAAGAGGAAAACTGATTTTGTACTTACACAATCCGCATTCTTTTATTCTGGCTGGGTTCGGTACATGGGAAATCAGGTAGCGAGGTGACAATCATGATCCAATACTCAGGTGAGGGGTCGCTGTGAATGTTTCGTATACTGGAGACACGAATGCTTGGGACGTGACATGGAAGACCACAAACTGGGATAGAGTCAAGGAGACAGAGTGTTTAAATAGTGACAAGGTAGAGTTGTGATAGGAGGGAAATCAAGACAAATGACTGCAGTTTTATGGAGGAAAACTGAACCCAACGCGAGTGACCAAATAAAGTGAGGTTAACAGAGATATGGGGAAGATTGAGAAGAAACCTACAGAGAATTAGGACTGTGACAAAAGTATTGGAACAACTTTCAAAATAGGTTCATTCATTTTAATTTTTTTCCTCTAATTGCCTCCTCTCAGCCAATTCTGAACAAGGATGAGCTCATCCTTCAGTCAGCTGTTAAGAAATGGCCACGAAGACCCAGCCTGGCCTGATATTACATTAAAAACCTCAGCATCGAGTCACTTTTGATTAAGCAGCCTGAGGTCTGCTTGACCGACACAAGCACAAAAAGGTGTTCATCAGATCCGAGGTTTTTTTCTTTCCTCTTCCCTCCGCAGCTTATCTCGGCTTTTTGAAGCGAGCCTAAGAATGAGGAGGGTTTATTACAGGAGAGATTTCATAAAATGGAAACATTTTGATGACTTTGCCGAAGCGTCCCCTGCGTGTATGCCTGCATGCCTCCGAATCAGCAATCCTGTCTTTTTTACTGCATCAGTGTTCTGCATTATACGCGATTTTCATAGTTTGGAAAGATTCATTTGAGAGAATCGATGAATATTGAACACATCATCAGCAAATATTAAAAGGTGGAGTGGATTGTTTCAGATGTTGTTGAAAAATAGAAATGCAATATTTTGTTCTATGTGTTAACGATTCCCCACTGAATTTAAAGAGCCCTAATGCGTTTCCATGGTGGCTACATACTATGTGTTCCTTCCCTTGGAAACCTCTACTGTCCATCCATCCATTATCCGCACCGTTTATCCTCAGTAGGGTCGCGGGGGTGCTGGAGCCCATCCCAGACATTTTTGGGCAATGGGCAGGGGACACCCTGAACTGGTTGCCAGCCAGTCGCAGGCCACACAGAGACAGACAACTCACTCGCTCATTCTCACCTAAGGACAATTTGCACCGGCCAATTAACCTGACATGCATGTTTTTGGAATGTGGGAGGAAACCGGAGTGCCCGGGGGAAACCCACGCAAGCACGGGGAGAACATAAAAACTCCGCACAGGAAGTCTGGAGGATAAATAAATAGATAAATCAATAAGGGCAGCACGGCGGCGCAGTGGTTAGCACATGTGCGGCACAGTTCATGTCTTGGGAACCTCCTGCGTGGGTTCAAATCCAGCTCCAGACTTCCTGTGCGGAGTTTGTATGTTCTCCCCGTGCTCTCGTGGGTTTCCCCCGGGCACTCCGGTTTCCTCCCACATTCCAAAAACATGCATTTCAGGTGAATTGGACGGTCCAAATTGTCCCTAGGTGTGAATGAGCGAGTGAGTTGTCTGTCCCTGTGTGCCCTGCGATTGGCTGGCAACCAGTTCAATGTGTCCCCTGTCCACTGCCCGATGATGGCTGGGATGGGCTCCAGCACCCCCGCCACCCTACTGAGGATAAGCGGTGTAGCTAATGAGATGAGATGAGATAAATCAATAAATAAACAAAAATAAAGAAACTGATAGATGGACAGACACACTCAATCTGGTTGATTAATGATAGTGAGCAAAAACAGCAGGCTTTTGGTGTCGTGATTACTGATACGAGGCACCTTCACCTGCTCATTTGGCGCCAACTGCCTCGGACGCTGATCCCCCCATTTTTCTGTCACTGGTTGTCAGTCCGTCTGCGAACCTCAGCTTACGCTAGGCAAGCTTTTCGACCCTGACTCTCTACTGTTCTGATTCCCATCTGTTTCCCGGCTCCGACCCCGTTTTCTGCTCCCCTGTCCCGGCTACCGATCGCTTTTTTCCGCTCTCGACACTTCATCGCTCGCCACGGAAATACCACTTCCGCGTCCGAGCAACCTGATCCCCGCGACCAACGATCTACGGATGTGTATTATCCTTTCCCTTCTTCCCAATAAAACTATAAAAAGAGAAACGCAGGCAAGTGGGTCCTGTCTCCGTTCTGGTCCTGACATTTGGAGACACCCAGTGGACATATTCTGAAACTGCAAGTCGTTGTTTGACACAGTCCAGTATGACACATGTGATCTAAAGGACAACAGTTTAAAGATATTAACCAATGTACATTTTCTGAACTCATAAAGAACAGCACTGTTGAATAATACACACAATACTGTATTAGCTTTATTGTAAAACTGCTTTCATAAAGTCAATTGCAGCTCAGGGGCTTTTCCTTCGGTGGGTTCGTGCTGGAGAATATACACATTGCTGTTTATTCTCTTCTGGGATGATTTTCTTGCACGGCACATATAGACAGCAGTTACTGCTATACCTGCAGCCAATGCCATTACTTGCTGTCTTATTCGTCTCTCAAGGGCACTCAAAACGATTGTCCCGGCGTCGATACTTCGGCTACACGGCTGTGAAGGTGACTGTTTGTGTATGCAGGGTAGAGAAAAGCAACAACCACAAAAAAAGGTTTAGTTTGTCTAAATTGCCTACAGAACTACAATGATGGGGCAGTCACGGTGCAGGGTACTGTATTTTCCGTGCTATAAGGCGCACCGGGTTATAGGGCGCACCCCCAAAAAATAGTTTTTGGTCCTATATTTTCCATACATAAGGCGCACCGGATTATAAGGCGCTACAATGGGAACGTGGACAAAACAGTCAGATCGTTCAATCTAACTTATTACCCCCTTAACATTCCGAAAGCTTGCAAAGAAGCAAGTACGTGTCTCAGACATGTACGGAAACAGTGTCTGTACGATGTCACTCAAATGCATCGTTCCATCATTCGGAAGGTTAAAGTCTTGGGATTCAAGAAATGCCAAACATTTCTCAGTTTCCATTTTTTTTTTGTTGGCAACTGTGTGGACAGCAAAGTAAGAATTTTATTGTGCAGGGAAACGGGGTTCTTTACTGTGCATATGACAATAAACACTTTGAATTGAATTGAGTTTAAAAATAGACTCATCACAGAAACATCAAGGTCGTTCTAAAACAAGATATTGGGAAAATATAAAGCCGCATAGCTCACCTAAGTTCTCTTGCAGCCATCACATTCAATAATGATACGTAACCATGGTCTTCTTACAACTGTGAGTGTAGTAAATCCAAGAGAGTAAAATATTTACAAATACAGAATAGTAAAACATGTTTTCTCTATGCCGTAGTGCAACCCAACGTGTGAGTTACATTCATCTTTTTCGGCCAATTGCGGGCTTTGTTTCGCCCCTTTAGCGTATGCGAGCCTGTAAATGATAAAAAGGATCCGCCCCCTTTACCTCCGAATAACTTTAGCCATTAGTGACTGATTCAAATGATGATTGACACATTGGTTAGGAAATGAAACACCGGTATATAAATCCCAGCATACACCGCGGACGACTTCGCCTTCGGGGGGAAATCGAGTCGGGGGCTGCTTGCCTTAGTTGCAAGACTTTGCGACTTAATATTGATCCATATATAAGGCGCACTGTATTGTAAGGCGCATGGTCAGCTTTTGAAAAAAATAAAGGCTTTTAGGTGCGCCTTATAGTGCAGAAAATACAGTAATTAGGGAACGTCCTGCTTCCTGACTCTTCCTGACTCTTCATGTTATCCTAAGGCACATGCGACAAACTCATGGACCGTGAGCTATATGTGGCCCATGAGACAAGACGCACAAGAGAAAAACGGGCTGCGCGAACGTTGCAAGATCTTTTCGGTGCCGGATGATTCGGTGAACTGATTTCGATCACTATGGCGATCCCGTTCCCTCTAGCGTCTTAGTTTTTGCAGATGTGCATATAATGTCATCCCTCTCTGATCAGATGATAAGGATGGGACTTTGTCCTCTTTATTTGAAAGGAATAAGCTCTGTCGAATAATTTACTGCCAGTATTTGTTTTTACGCCTACTCGCCTGCACACAATCCATTCACCAGATATAGGTAGTGGCTTCCCTGATGTGTGGACAAAGATCTGATCAAATCCACTCCTGCAATCTAATAGTAATTTATCATACTAAAGTTATTCCCAGAGGCATAATACGTTCTGATGAGCAGCGACAAACCCTTTATAATAGTATTTGGAAATGAAACGATAAAAACATATTTTTGGCACTAGGGACAAGCTTTTTCAAATGTATTTATACATTATGGCATAGAATGAGTTAAAGAAGATTTACCTCCTTTCTATAAATGTTCCCTGATTCCTTAAAAAAAATAAAAAAAAACTCTTAAATCATAAATAAATAATTTGCATTTTTTGTTTTGATGCAATTTTGTCACTTTCCAGTCTGCATGAATACTCCTGTTAAATAAATTGTAGTGGGAATTAATTCAATTGCTGTTTTTCTTTTCTTTTCTTTTTTTCTTTTTAAAATTTTGTTTATATATAATAGAAGAGATACAATCTTAGTAAAGAAAAAAATAAACTAAAAATATATTGAAAACCCAGCTAAGGCACACATTTAAGCCATTAATTTACTGTTACTATGCGGCCCCCAAGCTATAATGAGTTTGACTCCCCTGTTCCAACACCTCACCTGATACTTGTAGCTCAAGCATGTGTGAGAGTTGCAGCTGTAAAATCATACATTTCACAGGCCTTAATGATATTCGAATAATTGACTACACTCTTTGATTGGCTTTACTTGCTTTAATTTTTCCTGCCTGTCACTTTTTATCCGTTTGGCTCTGTAATGCCTTTTAATTGTCCTTTAAAGCCCCAAAGTACATGTAGGTGCTTTAAAACTACAGCTAAGCCTGATGTCAGCACAATAAATCAGAGGGGGAATGCTGAGAAGGCATTACTTGGCTATAATAAGTCACAAAGGTGTTTTAGGAGAAAAAGTGGTAAGGTTTAAATCACGGAATAAGGTGTATGCAAAGCCCTCCGAGACACTTTCGTGTCCAAGGGCTTTTCATGTTTTTTGGCTTTTCCTGACTTATTCCGATAATTTGATGCAGAGTTGAAGAAAGTTAAATCTTTGCTTCAAATCTTTATTTACCGTATTTTCCGCACTATAAGGGGCACCTAAAAGCCTTTCTTTTTTTCAAAAGCTGACCATGCGCCTTATAATACAGTGCGCCTTATATATGGATCAGTATTAAGTCGCAAAGTCTTGCAACTAAGGCAAGCAGCCGCCGACTAGATTTTCCCCCGAAGGCGAAGTCGTCCGCGGTGTATGCTGGGATTTATATACCGGCGTTTCATTGGCTAACCAATGTGTCAATCATCATTTTAATCGATCACTATTGGCTAAAGTTATTCGGAGGTAAAGGGGGCGGATCCTTTTTATCATTTACAGGCTCATATAGGCTAAAGGGGCGAAACAAAGCCTGCAATTGGCCGAAAAAGATTAATGTGAATCACACGTTAGGTTGCACCACGGCATAGAGAAAACATTTTTTACTCTTCTGTATTTGTAATTATTTTACTCTCCTGGATTTACTACACTCACGGTTGTAAGAAGACCATGGTTACGTATCATTATTGAACGTGATGGCTGCAAGAGAACTTAGGTAAGCTATGCGGCTTTATAATTTCCGGTATCTTGTTTTAGAACGATCTTGATTTTTCTGTGATGAGTCTATTTTTAAACTAAATTCAATTCAAAGTGTTTATTGTCATATGCACAGTAAAGAACCCTGTTTCCCTGCATAATAAAATTCTTACTTTGCTGTCCACACAGTTGCCAGCAAAAAATGAAATGGAAACTTTTTTTGGGGGTGCGTCCTATAACCCGGTGTGCCTTATAGTGCGGAAAATACGGTAATCTATATATTTTTTTTCAATCTTTCACTGGTAGAAAGTGATATATTGTTAAAATGGCCGCCAGCATAGAAGAAATCCTATAGCGTTTCAGTTCAATCAAGAAGATCTTTCCCATCGTCATGAAGTGGAGCCTGCCCCGTCGTATCCTTGGCCTAGGTTTTAATCCGATTCAGGCCCTAAATTGTCCGTTCGACAGATGCAGGGGATATTGGAATACTTTCCGTCACTTTTTTAATATTATACATTTGTTACAGCCCCCCATCATAGTTTGTGAAACTGGTTACATTTTTTCAAGGCCCCTCTAGCAGGGCCTGATTCCCTTACTTGAAACCTGATTGGCTAAGCCGAGAGGGTTATTGACACTTATGTTATGCCTCAGGGCCTGCAAAACTGATTGTGAAGGCCTCGGATTAGATTTCTGATCTTGGCAACAAGTAATGGTTTAACTATAAAAGCACATATCTGGAAAAAGCGCAACTGGGGAAAAAGCAATACAGGACAGTGAATTTTGAACTATTTAGTGAGTATTCATGGACGAAATATAATTAACATCACAGGATTCAGATATTTTAGACATTTTAGCCTTGCAGGCATCTGATGGTCCACCTATGTACCAATCCCAATCTGATCCAACCCCCAACAATGCTATTTTGGGTTGACCCCCTCCCTACTTGTTCCACACTAACACAAGGCGACTTTAAAATAAGCAGCCGGCATCCGGTTTTGGAGACATGTCATGCTTTTGACACCGAGTGCCTAACCGTTAAGAATTTTTTCCATGCTGAGTCACTTTTGCAGCGTCGCTCTATCACTCCAGGTGTCGCCGGGCTCTCGCGTGGCCTGTCATCACGAATTATCGTATTATAACGGCAGGGATGAAGGCCACATTGGGAGGGAAAATGTAAAAAGAATGGAAGTGAATATAAATAGGACAAACACAGTAGCACAGTGGGGTTTTAGGGGCTTTAGGGGATGTTGTTTGTTTGTTTGGAGCCGTCCCCGTGCAGCTCTTGTTGTAGCACGCGGTAGTCGAGAGGTTTACCTTGCAAAATACGAAAACTGAGCCCCAGGATGGGGACAGCGGCGTACGCAGGTGAGCAAAACACATAAGCTCGAGCTTACTGGTGTTGAATAAATCTTATTTCCGAAAAGCAAATCCACAAACACAGCCGGTTTGAAATGTTTTAGTCAACAAAAATGAGAAATATGTACACCGTGTTAGTATTGTTAGGGAAAAAAAACATATTACAAATGTAGCGTTTACCAAATTGTTCTGACTCCATTAACCAAACACAAACTTCATTCAACTAACAATGCATGCTCTATTCTTAATTTAGGGAAAATATTGACAAGAGACGGGCAGCACGGCGGCGCAGTGGTTAGCGCGTGTGCGGCAGTTCTGAGGTCGTGGGAACCTCCTGAGTGGGTTCAAATCCAGCTCCCGGCCTTACTGTGCGGAGTTTGTATGTTCTCCCCGTGCTTGCGTGGGTTTCCTCCGGGAACTCCAGTTTCCTCCCACATTCCAAAAACATGCATTTCAGGTGAATTGACCGGTCCAAATTGTCCCTAGGTGTGACTGAGCGAGTGAGTTGTCTGTCCCCGTGTGCCCTGTGATTGGCTGGCAACTAGTCCAGGGTGTCCCCTGCCCACTGCCCGATGATTGCTGGGATGGGCTCCAGCATCCCCGCGACCCTACTGAGGATAAGCGGTGCAGCTGATGAGATGAGATGAGATTGACAAGAGACAGGCATTTCCACACGGGGCAGATTTATTTTCCTAAAGTATTTAACTTAGTGAATATAGCCGAATTATTGTCGAATTAGTCTTCGTCGAGCTTCACTCTAACTCTCCTATCCCTGTTCCCCCGTCTTCCGTCTTCTGACCATGTCTTTTCAAAAGCCGGCATGTCGGCCACCCCCCATGGGGCGGGTCAGGTGCCAGCTTCACCACCTTCTCTCCGAAAGTCGCCGACACGTCTAAAAAACTCACAACAAGAAAGCTTATCAGCCAAACAATGTCTCTTTTCCCGCATCACAGGCTCCTCCGGCATCAGCCCTTGTCCTCGTTCTTACTGTTTTTCTGTAAATATCATTCTTGTCTAGGCTACAATGACCTCACCCCACGGCTCAGCCAGTGAATATCTTTTGTATTTAAATGTAATTTGTATTTGATCGTAAAAAAATCCCTTATAGT
Organism: Urocampus carinirostris; assembly: GCF_059441175.1. Classification (NCBI taxonomy): domain Eukaryota; kingdom Metazoa; phylum Chordata; class Actinopteri; order Syngnathiformes; family Syngnathidae; genus Urocampus; species Urocampus carinirostris. Next base: position 6,382,498 of record NC_142359.1, on the reverse strand, counting down.
CAAAAATATACAAATATAAAATCCTTCAGTATGCATAAGGAACTTCTGTCATGGACCTAGGTGCGGAAGCACAGTGCAAAAACTGTAGTATCTAAGGTCTCAATTTCTGACAGGGTTCAGTACACAGGAAGACAGGTAGGGAGGCAATAATATATGCTCTAAGATGCAAGGGGTAGGTGGTTCTGAAAATGTCATGAACCGGAACAGGAGGAGAACCCAAATGCGTGACGTTTCTCACACAAGCTTTTATTTTACGGGAAATGGGGCAGTCATGCACGTTAACCCAAATGCCAGTGATTCGGCGATCGTTGTGCGGAAGACATAAGGCAGCAGTCTGGCGTGTAATGACAGGAAGCCAGAGGCCGATGAGATCATAACCAATTGCACGAGCAGATATAGGGCAGATGGGGTCGATACGGGACAGGACGGGACGGACAGGATTGATATCAAAACTTGATATCGAATTTAAACAGGACAAACTAGACGGGAATGAAACCGGAGACTGATATTAAACAGGACAAAACAGACAGGAAACAATACCGGACAGGAAACACCAACAGGAAACCGGACAGAGTCAAAACCCACGTCTTGCGGGTGCAGAGGTTGACGGACTGACAAAGGGTGAGTGAGAGCACTGAGCTTAAATAGAAGGGAAGCTAATCTGTCAATGGGTCACAGCTGGCGCCACAAGGGCGGGCCAATTGGGCGCCATGGCAACCGTGACAGGAAAATCAATGAGCAAAGATGACAGTCCAAGAGTTTGTCAGGTGGTACCCATAATTTGGAAGAGCAGGTAGGGGTTCAGAGTGACAAAAAGGCTAAGCAAGAGTGCCAAGGAAGGCAATGAACTAGCACAGAGCCAAGGAGACCAAATGCTTAACCCTTATGTTGTGTAATAACTTATGTGTCTCCGGGGCCATAATATGAAGTTACAATGGCAATATATGGTTACAGATTCATATAATGTTTTTTAGGATGTTGTATTAAGTATATTGAGTGACACTTCTTTGTTTTTGGTGCTCAGGACTGAGTTAGACCCCAGATCAAAATTGACCCGCTCACAACGGTTTGTGGTGCCAATTTGTAACACAACATGAGGGTTGAATAGTTAGTGTAAATAATAATAATAATATTTAAAATCTAGGCTTAATACACACATTCTATAACTTATGAAGATGATCATGATTTTTATTTAATTTTTTATTGTATATTATAATTTAATTGTTTTATATTTTATTTTCAATGCTATTGTTTGTTTAAGCAACAATCTATTGCAGCCTGGTCATCCTGAAAGTGGGATTACCTCATGTCCCTACTCAAGGATTTTACATTTTCTTCATGCTGAGATTTTTGAGTTTTTCCTTGACTTCATGTAGGTTTTAGATCAGGGAATGGTGTGATAATAATCTGTGGTTTTCAATAATCTGTGGTCTTTGCAGCCCTTTGAGACTCCTTGTGATTAAGGGCTATGCAAATAAACATGACTTGACTTGACTTGACTTGACGAGGGATATTCTTGATAGGAGGGAAATTGGAGAGAGTGACTGTAGCTGTGAGGAGGAATATTGAACCAGGAAGTGAGTGACCAAATAATGTAAGATCGAGAAACAGAGGGGAGAACATGACAGGGAACAGCGGAAAGGGAACCTACCGAGACACAGGAACCATAGTGCAGGAAAGTGTCAATTTCCCCAGCCTTTTGCCGGCTACTCATATTGTGATATATTTCATCCAAAACCACATATTCATTAACTTTTGTCAGGACCAGAACGGAAACAGGACCCACTTGTGTAACGTTTCTCACAAGTTTTATTAAAGGAAAAAGGAAGGGCTGCGCCAATGATCCGGTGTACTCGGCTTGTGATCCGAACATGGAAGTCGATCTTCCGTAGCGAGCGATGGCGGTGTCAGGTACAGGAAAACTGGTCGGTAGCCGGGACTGGATAGCAAAAAACGTGGTCGGGGTCGGAAACGAGTTGTAAGCCAGAACGGGAGGGTAGACGGGTTCGGGATCAAAAACGAATCGTAACTCGGGATGGGAGAGCAGACGTGGTCGAGATCAAAACGGGTCAGAGCCAGAGACAAACGGGAGCAAAAATGGGACAGGTGGGAGTCAGGGGTCGAAAAAAGGCTTGCCTAGAAAAACAGAGCTTCGCAGACGGACTGACAACCAGGGTTGGTTAGGGTTACTTTAACTTGATTACTTTCAATTACTTTTGGATTACTCCAATACCAAATATGCTAATAAAAGACAAAATAAACTAAATATGAATAAAATGATATATCACAACACGTGGTAAGCTTTCTCTCCTGGCTTTGATCTCTTTGATCTCCGGCAAAACTAACATAAAATGCGACAGAAACAAAATGAAAATAACTCCAAACAGCTTGCCAACATCATTTTTGCCGTTCCATGTATTTCGTTACTCCCCAAGCCTGCACAAAATTTTGTAATTTTATTCATGTTTAGTTTCTTTTGTCTTTTATTAGCATATTTGGTATTGGAGTAATCCAAAAGTCATTGAAAGTAATCCAGTTAAAGTAACCCTACCCAACCCTGCTGATAACAGGGGATTGACAGGACAGGGTTTAAATAGTGGGGAGGCCAAACTGTAAACAAGCTGCAGCTGGCGCAACAGGGGTGGGGCCAATTGGGCGCAATGGCAACTGTGACACTATATTAAAATACTGTTTTTTCCAAGGCTACCTGAATGAATTATTAATCGGTATCAACAAGACATAGCCATCGATTTATGGTATACTTTTGCATACCACTTAATAAGATAACCCACTAGGTGGCGTTTGGTTTTAGGGACCACAGTGTTCAGTTCTTTAAATAAAGCAGAAGAGGTTAACTCTTGAGATGCAAAATAATGCAAAATGACATACAACTGGCTTTGCTTTTTCTCGCTACCCAGAGCTCGTACGTACATCCTTGAAAAGGCGGGACATTATTATCTTCCTTATGCAACTGTAGCCTGCAGGTCCACGTACATCTTTTGAAATCTCAATCTGATAATACAGTATAATCTGTGTTCAGAGAACAGAAGGAAGAAAGAAAAAAAAAAACATAAAAGTACTGCACAGAAAGAGTGTATAATGTCACTTCTTATGTTTTCACGTGGATGGCCTTGTTTTCCTGTGGAAACATGAGATGTGAATAAAATAGATACCAAGATGTAATGGTGGAGATTATTGGACAATAATGCAAAAACACAATAGTATTTTCCATGTAAGACTCTAGTTGCAACGATCTTGTAGTTATTTTGAGTTTAAATTGAGATGACACAAGTAAAATAATAATTTCAGCCTATACCTTAATAACACATGTGCCAAACTCATATAAATAATTCCAAAATTATGATATGTGGCTTTTGTATGTGGTATATTTTCACCTGTGTCTAGGAAAGGGTTTTGCTGTATATCACATATAGGGAAAAAAGTATATGGTTCGGTCTTTTATAATGATAAGCAGTGTCTGAAATAACGTCTGCCTGGAAGCCCGGGGTGTGCATCTTTTTCCCGGGTGGCTGACAATTTTTTCCCTAAATTAAAAAAAGAGCATGCATTGTTAGGAGAATGAAGTTTGGGTTTGGTTAATGGAGTCGGATAACTAATTCGAACAATTTGGTAAACGCTACATTTAGAATATGTTTTTTTACCTAATAATACTCAGGTTGTAACGTGTTGTATATATTTCTCATTTTTGTTGACTAAAACATTTCAAATCAGTTTGTGGATTTGCTTTTAGAAGTTTTTTTTTCATTTTTTTTCAAATCAGACGAATATTAATTTAAATTTTTGCCTGACGTTATTTAAAAAACTGATCCTATGACGTCTGATTTTGACAAATCAGACTTTATACAATTTCGAAATCTATGTTCGGTTTGGAAATTTCCGAATTTCGGTTCGTTTGGCAATTTGCATACTCGGCAACCAATCAGAAGCCTGCATCAAATAACTTCGTGCTTCCGGACTTTACCGGGCGTTATAAGGTCACGCATTTGCATATCATTTTCCAAAGTAGACGCACAGAGAACACAAGAAAAATGGATAAGTGGTTAGGAATCAAGCCAAAACCTCAGAAGAAAGATTCAAAAGAAGCTAACAAAATGTATGACGCTATAAAACGTAAACGTACATTAAAAGCATCGTGGAAAGAGGAGTTCACGTGGCTTGTAGCAGAAGACGCAACGCAAACATTGCAGGAATGAAGATGAGTAAATACAGGTACATATTCATTAATTATAAAGTATTAATCCTTAATACTTTGAAACAACTGGGTTTTTTTTTTTGCGATACGTCGTCTTATTGTGTTTGAAGGTGTGAAAAATGGGGCAGGCAACTTTATGGCAACTTTTCAGAGTTGTCTGTCCTGGTGTCCACTAACCTTTTGTCATGAGTTTCAGTCGAGGGGTTACTTTTGTGCTGAAAAATACAAGATAACTTAGCAAGCTGCCCTTTTAAAAGACATTTTCAGATTCTTACCCTTCCTCCTCGTGTCTATTTTTTGCTCACCTGCAGCTGAGTGAAGAGGCGATTTTATTCCACTATCCATTATTCATTCCACGAACGTCTATTTTGGAAAATTCCCACTAAAACCCATTATAGATACTGTTCTTTGTGAGCTAACGGCTGCCATTAATGGTGACAGAGAGAAAGGGAAGAGAAAGAGGGGTTTACCATGCCACTGGAGGATCCTGGCTTGGAGCCAGCGGTTTGATTTTTCCTGCCTGAGTCTTATAAATTTTTATTTAAAAAAAATATTTGATATATATGTAACCGCAGTGTACCTGTCCCAACAAAGATCCACATTCACGCTGGACTGGATGATGAGGTTTTTATTACAGTTTCTGCAAATGAAATGAGTCACAACACGTGATTAACTTCTCTGCTGGCTTTGATCTCTTTGATCTCGTTGGCAGCTCGCTCTGTAGACTCCCCAAAGCATATCAAAGTATCAAAGAGCTTTCTTTTCAATTTAATATATATATAAATCCAGCTCCAGACTTCCTGTGCGGAGTTTGTATGTTCTCCCCGTGCTTGCGTGGGTTTCCTCCGGGCACTCCGGTTTCCTCCCACGTTCCAAAAACAGGCATTTCAGGTGAATTGGCCGGTCCAAAGTGTCCCTAGATGTGAATGAGCGAATGAGTTGTCTGTCCCTGTGTGCCCTGCGATTGGCTGGCAACCAGTTCAGGGTGTCCCCTGCCCACTGCCCGGAGATGGCTGGGATGGGCTCCAGCCCCCCCCCGCGACCCAAATGAGGATAAGCGGCTCGGCTAATGAGATGAGATGAGACATTTTAGGATATCACAATACATTTTTACATCCATTTTAACAAGATACTTTTAACAAGAGATCGTATAGTGTTTTTTTAACGTTTACAATGAATTCAACATGTTTTTCTTTAGTCTGAATTTTAACCAACATCATCCTTTTTATATATATGAGAAAATAGAAATAAGAACAATAATGAGTATAAAAACGGGTACAGTTTACCTGCAAATGAAATGAGTCACAACCCGTGATTAGCTTCTCTGCTGACATTTGATCTCTTTGATCTCTACAAGGGGAATTAACATTTTAGCACAACAGAAACAAAACGAAATCCAAACAGCTTGACAACATCAATCACATTACTGTGCATTTTGAGAGATTTGTCAGCTGTGCTTATGTTTAGAATTAACTTTTTTTGTGGAGCACCAAAAGATGTGTCTTACCGTTGGCAGCTCGCTTTGTAGACTGCCAACAAAACCCCGCCTTCCGGTCACATGTCAAAAGCCAAAACAAACCCTACTCCATACCAGCAGGTGGCACTGTTGGACTCATCATTGCAGGACACTTATCAAAAACTATACACATATTTCAGCAGGAATTTCAATAAAACAAAAGTTATTATTACTCCCGTTCCATATATATAAATGCAACCTTAATCAAAATTACTTTTACATTTCTCGATATGATTTCAAACGTCATTGGTGTGTATTTGTGCCACGTATGTCTGTCAGTGAGCCCCTTCCGAACTCGGTTGTTTCAATGTTGTCCCGCCCCTCCTGCACTGTGATTAGATGGCTGGGTAAAGGTGACGTTTTCCCCAATTTAAAGGTCTTTTCAACACCTGGCGACCAGAATTAAAGGTTTAGCATTGAGCCTTCCGAGAAAACCTGCCCGGTGCCTCATCACGATTTCCAATACAGCATCAAAATGCCAATGCAAACAATTAGAAAAAATCGCTAAGAGCAGAAAGAAGCTTTGGCGGACACTAGCCCTAACGGTAGCTCATTAGTTGCACGTGTAAACCATCGAAGAAGAACCAGCATCCTGTCATAGCAGTACTGTAATCATAAAAGTAGCGGTGACCATTTTCAATACTTGAATTTTACTAAATCACTGACATTAGTATAACATTCAATCAAAATTTAAAACTCATATCAGCAATTCAGTCTGTTTACTAGGCGATACTATACCTTAAAATAGTATAGCATTGGAATAACATTAGTTTTTTTTGTCTAATTAGATTACAAGCAGATTTTTTTTGCATTAAACTTCTGTCTCGTTTACCATGCTTTATGGACTTGATTGCTGTTTCATTGCATTTCATATTGAGTTTATTTATATTTGATAGATGGATAGATGGATACTTTATTCATCCCTGTAGGGAAATTCACACTTCCAGCAGTATCCTTTTGTTGTTTATTAACAGATTAACAGGATGGCCTCGAGGTGCTGTGTTGAAGTTTAGCAACAGCAGAGTCGATGACGTCACATGCTAGGCCAAAAGTTCGGCGTCCCTGCAGCAGATGGAAATCTTTGTGCCCAGGGTTACACCACCTCATGTTCACGTACAGTAGATAGCAAGTCCGCTTGCTCTCCACTTCCCGCAGGCTTTTGTGTCTATGTCTGCCCGAACAGCGCTGAAGCCGGGTAGCTCCGGGTATCTCCAGGTAGCTCCGGGTAGCTCTACATTAGCGTACGGGACATGAGCCATGTTTCCGTAAAACACAGCAAACTGCACTCCCTGTATGCTTTGATGTTTTTCACCAGCACAGTCAGTTCGTCGGTCTTATTTGGTAGAGAGTTCACATTTACCATGATTATGGACGGTACCGAAGGCTTATAACACAGCTAGCCGCTTAGCCTTAGCTGCGGCTCTGCATCCACGAGAGGGCCACCTCATCACGCCGGCACGAGAATTCTTCAGGGCAAGGAGTTGATTCCTCGAATAGACGCATTTTTGTGCGTTAAAACCCATGACGATAGGATAGAAAGTAATGCAAAGTGCAGTTGTCAAACAGGACGAAATACACCGAAGATAGAAGCAGACATAAATGACAAAAAGAGCAAAATAACACGGAGCTGCTGGGAGGGCTGCCGCTCGTAGCAGGGCCTATGATAATGGATCTAGCTTCTTGATTTTACTTAGAATATTTACCAGATCGATGCATTTGAATTTAAAACACGGATCATTTCCTTCCGGGTGAGCATACCCTCCCTCGACTGTACCCCCAGTAGGTTCTCACAAAATTTGATAGGAAATACAGGGGTTGTTGCAGTGACAGGGATATTTAAAATCTTATTGCTGAAGTGTCGCCTAAAAAGTTTGTTAGTTGAGGAAAATATTATTCTGTCAGAAAGTATTTTGTGTTGCGTCAGAATGACTTATAACATCTGTGAGAGTTGTGTCCTGGCATCTTTTCTGTGTCAAAACAACGACATTTCATCTTAGATTTCTGTTTTGGGGGGCACTTGGGGGGAAAATTTAGCTGCAGGACATATGGGACAGACTCAACAGATTTGAATGTGTCCGCATAATATATTTCATCATACATTCAGCAAAGTGTTAAAGCAAAATCAACGAAAAAGTTACATAGTGGCAGCACGGCGGCGCAGTGGTTAGCGCGTGTGCGGCATACTTCTGAGGTCATGAGATTGAACCTCCTGTGTGGAGTTTGCATGTTCTCCCCTCCAACATTCCAAAAACATGCATGTCAGGTTAATTTGCCGGTCCAAATTGTCCCGAGGTGTGAATGAGCGAGCAAATAGTCTGTCCCTGTTAACCTGCGACTGGCTGGCAACCAGTTCAGGGTGTCCCCTGCCCACTGCCCGAGGATCCCTGGGATGGGCTCCAGCACCCCCGCGACCCTACTGAGGATAAGCGGTGCAGATAATGGATGGATGAGGTAATATGTTGAAATTTTTCCCAAAAGTCCATAACAGCAGTCTCTCTGCCTCTCTCTCTTAAAGTGCCACGCTAGATGGTCCTAAAATTCATATCTTAAAAGTATAATCTTAAACAAAATCTGTGAATGATGGAAAATTGTCGGTTGATGTAACCTCTGCAAGCACACAAATATAAAAGACAAACATGTTTACACAGTCTCGTTTAACTTTGATTATGTGCTTGTATTATTTTTCATCTCAAACGTTGAGAGAAGATGCTTGCCGACTTCTGCCCGCATGTACTGTACAATCGTGGCACAAGCACTCTCAGTGTTGCGTGGCAATTACTGTTTTTTCCGCACTATAAGGCGCACCGGGTTATAGGGCGCACCCCGAAAAAATAGTTTTTGGTCCTATTTTTACATACATAAGGCGCACCGGATTATAAGGCGCTACAATGGGAACGTGGACAAAACAGTTCAGTCCAACTTATTACCCCCTTAACATTCCCAAAGCTTGCAAAGACACAAATACATGTCGAGAACACGTGCGGATGCGGTGTCCGTACGATGTCACTCAAATGCATCGTCCCATCATTCGGAAAGTCTTGGGATTCAAGAGATGCCAACCATTCCTTAGTTTCTATTTTCTTTTTCGCTCGCGACTTTACTGTGCATATGACAATTAACACTTGGAATTGAGTTTAATTTAAAAATAGACACTCCATTCCATTCATTATCTGCACCGCTTATCACAGAAACATCGAGTTCAGTCTGAAACAAGATACAGGGATACTATATAGCCGGAGTAGCTCACCGAAGTCGTTGTGTTCATAATCATGTGCAGCCAATGTCCTCTTATATCCGTGAGTGTAGTAAATCCAGGAGAATAAAATATTTACAAATACAGAATAGTAAACAATGCTTTCTGTATGCCGTCAACCACGTGCTATACACATTCATCTTTTTCGGCCAATTGCAGGCTTTGTTTTGCTGTTTAAGCCAATGCCAGCCTGTAAATGATAAAAAGGATCCGCCCCTTGACCTTCGAATAACTTTAGCCAATAGTGATCGATTCAACTGATGATTGACACATCTTTTTTGGCCAATTGCAGGCTTTGTTTTGCCGTTTAAGCCAATGCCAGCCTGTAAATGATAAAAAGGATCCGCCCCTTGACCTCCGAATAACTTTAGCCAATAGTGAACGATTCAAATGATGATTGACACATTGGTTAGCCAATGAAACGCCGGTAAATAAATCCCAGCATACACCGCGGACTACTTGGCGTTCGGGGGAAAATCGAGTCGGCGGCTGCAAGTTAGTTGGAAGACTTTGCGACTCAATGTTGATCCATAAATAAGGCGCACTGTATTATAAGGCGCATGGTCAGCTTTTGAAAAAAATAAAGACTTTTAGGTGCGCCTTATAGTGCGGAAAATACGGTAATTTGCCATAGAATTACTAGGTGCCTGTGTTCATGACTGGATATCGCTAGCATATTTGTACAAGGACATTTTTATGCCTTTTGAATGGACTTTGCAAGTATTCGATGCCCCGCTGACAAAAGACATGCATGTAATTATTTTCACTCCCCATTAAAATCCAGTGGAGGACTTCATATGTTTGTTTTTGGGAATCATGTAATAACAGCCTTCCCAGCTCAATTGTGAAGTATTTTTAGTGTTAAAGTTGAATATTATTCATTGCCAACTCATATACAGTGGAACCTCGGTTCTCGACCATAATCCGTTCCATTTCTTTGTACGAAAACCGATTTGTACAATCACCGAAGCCGTTTTTTCCCATTAAAAGTAATGTAAAATTGTTTAATCGGTTCCAACACCTTGAATGTTTATCTTGAATATTTAACGTAAAGCTAACCCAGGCTAATCGTACGTTCATGTTAGCGTAATCTTTCGTACAGAAGATTACGCTAACATGAACGTATAATAATAAAAAAATCAGGTCGTTTACACGTCATTTAGCACCTGGGTCTCCACAACAAGTGGTGAGCGGTTTAAGGATAAAGAAAATAATTATGAATAGGATTTCTTACCGGTCGGCAGAAGCCATGCTGTATACCTGAAAGAAGGGAAACTCGCACACCTTCTTCATATTTTGCTATTATTTCTTTCTCAAATGCAATAGTTGTACGCACTACTCCTCTTTTTTCACCTGTAGCAACTTTGCTGCTTGCACCGACCTTCTTCCGAGGCATAATTAGGGGTTAAAACACTCCCTTCACCGCTTTTGAAAAACGAAAACAGAAAAGGAGTGCGCGTTGCCGTGACAACAGTTCTTCAGGAGGGGTGGGGGCAATCTACACTCGTACGCTGCTCAGCGTCGCCCCTAGCGTACCGGCGTTCGAACTCCGATTTTTTGAACGAAAAGCAAAGCAATAATTTCCTGAAATTTTTGGTCGAGAACCGATTCGTTCGAACTGAGAGGCGTTCCAAAACCGAGGTTCCACTGTAAAGGGTAATTTAACCTTGTCCAGCATTGACTGCAGACTGATGTGTGGAAGGTTTAAAGCAGGGGTGTCAAACTCATTTTAACTCGGGGGCCGCACGATAGAAAAAACATTCTGTCGGGGGCCAGACTAGTAGATTAAAGAGAAACAAAAAGAGAAAAAGAAATAAGAGAAAGAGGGAGGGAAAAGGAGAGAGGGAAGGACAAAGAAAGAAAAAGAGAGAGAGGGAGAGAGCGTGAGAAACAATATAGATAAAAAGGGATTTATGAGAGAGGGGGAAAGAAAGGGAGAGGAAGAAAGAAATCCAAAGAGAAATAGAAAGACGGAAGGAGAGAAAAGATAAAAGAAAGCGCAAAGGGTAGGGAGAGAGAAAGAAGAAAGGAAGTTAGAGCAAAAGAAGTTAAAAAGACACAGAGAGAAAGGGACAAAGAGCAACAAAGAAAGAGAAAAAGAGACATATAGAGTGAAAGCGACAGAGACAGAGAGTGGGAGAAAAGGGTGGAAAAGAAAGAGAGAGAGAGAGAAAGAAATAGAAAGAAGAGAAAAGAAAGTGCGAAGGTCAGGAAGAGAAAAGGAAAAAAGGAAGTTAGAGCAAAATAATTTAAAAAGACAGAGAGAGAAAGAGACAAAGAGCAACAAAGGAAGATAAAAAGAGAGACACAGAGAGTGAAGAGAGAGAGAGAGAGAGGGTGAAAAGGGGTGGGAGAGAGAGAGAGAGAGAGAGAGAGAGAAATTCAAGTACAGTGCAGTGTCTTTGTGAGAGGCCCCTGGCTTTGGCAACATCAAGTGGACATATTTCAACCCGCAGCTTGTTTTTCTCTTGCGCTTCTCCGAGTGTTGTCTCGCGGGCCGGATTCAATCCCTTAGCGGGCCTGATCTGGCCCGCGGGCCGCCAGTTTGACACCTGTGGTTTAAAGTAATACAATCTCAGAGGCTCCTTTTCCTCAAGACATTAGATGAACATTCAATCCAGAATCACCATGATCCTACGAATGACCATGACGAATGGTTGCCTTCCAAATCCACTTCTTCTACAAACAAACGAACCCACAAAAGCACACATTTGTATGAGCTGAGCATGGCTGTCTCGATTTGTAATTTTGTATGTGTGTGTGTGACAGCTTTCTGTCAGTTTTACTTTTCTTTTTCCTGAAGATGTTGCTTCCGTTTTTTCCTCTTTTCCTTTTTGTGCACAAACCCTGTGGGTTTCTTTCAGTTGTGTCCTTTCCTCCACGTTGTCTCTGTCTGTCCTAGACAACAAACGAAGCGCACACAAAATAGTGAAAAAAAGACACTCGCGTCCACGGAATTAGAGAGCGAGAGACAGCAAAGAGGTCATGGCGGGTACGGAAAGCCACCTCACTCTGCGTTTTCTCCTCCTTTCTACAGCGATGACCTTTCTCCAGACCCGTCAGAGGGGGAGGAAGGGAAGGGAGGAGAAGGGGAGCTGCAGAGTGAGGTCCCGTCGCAACCGGAGCCTCCACAAGAGACGCCGCTGCCCCAGCCCGAGTGCGAGAACCCCAAAGTTCAGCCAAAGCCCCCACCTGAAACCGAACCTGAATCCGGCCCCCAGACCGATGCTGAGCCAGAACCTCAATTTGATGCTTCGCCCGAAGAAGAAGTTCAGGAAGCGACGGGGCCGGAAGTGATCGATGAGGAAGAGGCAAAGGAAAAACCGGATGTGGAGGAGGTCCGGGAAGAGGCGGAAAGAGAAGAAGTAGAAGAAGAAGCACAGAAGGAGGTGGAAGAAGAAGGTGAAGAAGCCAAGGGGAGCAGCGCAGTGAGGAGAGCCAGCCTCCACCACACGGCGTCGCCCCTACGAGTGCAACGTAATGGAGCCGGCTCGCACTCTGCAACTTCCGACTATGAGCTCTCGCTTGACCTCAAAAACAAGCAGGTAGGGGTATGTTTGGGATGGGACTTTAACCTGGTTCCTGTGTGGTATTTGGGTTTATTTTCAATTCTTAATTGGTACCAGTGGACTGGTCAAATTGTATCTGCTTCACCATCATCAAACGCATTATCCTCATAATCATCTCTTATGTTTTTCAACACTACGTTCAATGCTCTATGTACATTTCCATGCATGTCATCCTCGGTCAATCCCCTAATTAAGAAATCATTAACCTTACAAACACTCTGTGACACTATTTACTAACAGCAAGACACACTTTGTAGAATAACACGACAATACTAGCAGTCGACGATGACGTTGGCTTCTGCTACCACTGACCGAGACAATCTGGATCTGAAATGGGCAAGACAAGATCAATCTTTTTTTCTTTTTTTTCTAAATTCCTGTATAAAAATTGTTGTATGGCATACTATGGGGTCCGAAAAAGACCACTGATGTGTGGGAGAGCTATAAAAATTGGCTAACGCCAGAAAATACACCAGGCAAGAGACTTGTTCAGTTTTTTAAACAACTGCAGCTGGAGGGGTGGAGGACAATTTACTCGCTCTCGGCTCGCTGGTCACACTGCCTCTGAGTCTTTCCCCGTCTGCCTCTGTGTTTTATTGAAATCACAAGACATGGAAAAGTACTGGTATGTTGAGACAAAATACGAAAGACAAAAGACCAAAGACTACCCCCCTGGAAAAGTACCAACACCTTTAAACAGAGACTAAAGACTAAAAGACGGCCAAAAGGAACATCAAACTGATTAGAAATACACACCTTGAGCAAATAAGTTTAAGCCTACTTTACACATACACACTTTGAAATGTTAAAAACATATACAATACAGGGAAAACGTTTGAGTTGACAGGTATACATTAATTTATTTTAGAAGGACTAAAATCAATCATATTTGATCCCCTGTCTGATACAGTGGTACCTTTCCTTACAAATTTAATTTGTTCTAGGAGTACCTTTGTAACCTGAAAACTTTGTAATTAGAAACACATTCTGAATGTAAATGCACTAATCCGTTCCAAACCTCGCAAAAGTACAGTATATTTTTTTTAATAAAATATAAAAGTGCCTCAGAACATGAAACATATTCTTGTTCAAATTACATTACTGCACAATAAACATAAAACAAGATCCTCATTTAATAAAACAAATCGTTAATATAGAACGAATGAAAATATTCATTTACCTTATTGCCTAACGTTATTTGAAAAACTGATCCTATGACGTCTGCTTTTGACAATGCGTCGGAAATGCGCGAGGCAGACGTAGTGACAGCCTGACTTGTCAACACTTTTTTCCGGGCGATTTATTTCCACTAATTCCGAGATTCATTGAATTTTGCCCAAATGTCTTTAATTTGGGTTGATTGAATGCCCGCTTTCTTGCTAGAGCCCCTCCTCCTCTTCGTATCTGAACTCTGAACTATGACAGTGACACAAAGAGCATGATGAGAGCACGAATACGCGTAGGGTTGCCAGGCAGAGTGTAGGCAATACCTAGTTTGGGAAAGTCTAGGATCGGCGAATGTCAGCGCGTTCTGTACTGTAGTTATGACTTTTGTATCCTGAAACACCTTTGTAACTTGAGGCAATATTCTCCCATCCAGGCACTCCTAACCAAAACCTCCAAAGGTAGAGACATTCGTAAGTAGAGGTACCACTGTACTCAGTGTTTCTCAATAGGGCTTCTTGTACAGCGTAATGAGGGTGTTTGAAATTGTTACGAAAACGTCCAAACCTTCAACCCATCCCACAAGCATGCAATCACTTTGTCTTCCCATCTATTAATTTCCAACCAGAAAACTATCCATTTCTCAGGACCATCATCAGTCATTCACCTTGTACTTACCCAGCACTCTTCAAGATCTGCAGGTAAAACGATAACAATAACAATACTTGGACACAAAACAGTTCCGATATAAAAGTGTTTTCTTTCACCTCTTTGCGTCTTACTTTTTTGTCAAAGCCATTTCCTTCCTGTGGTAGTCTTTTTTATGCTGTGGCACCGACAACAGAGACGTAGATTGCTACCATCGATCTCCTGTCCATCCAGAACAGTGCGTGGAATGAGTGCACCCTCCGATCAATGAGGGTCTAATTGAAAGTGTGGGGCCATACCTTTACTTTGGTGCAGTAACCTCATCATGGACTTAACTTAATTTGTGTACAGTTTGCGTAAACAAATGAAAGGTATGTTTTCCCATATGAACTGAAAAACGACGGAGGTACATTTCAAAAGATTTATTCGATAGAAAGCTGACACACATGAAAAATAGTTGTATTACTGGGGAAGCATGCTTCGAGCAAGTGCAAGGCATGAGAGGTTGATGATTAAAACCATTTGGTTTTAATAATTCTAATAAGTCTTAGCCATGACACTGGATTCTGAGGTAATCACTGGACCTCCAAGAGATCAATTGTGGGCAAAGATTCATCCGCAAATCAATGACGCCAGCTTTTCAGTAACGGTCCAAGACTTAGCATAGGAACTCTCTGTTGTGTAGCGTCCCACTTCTTGCCATTGCATAATCAGCTCATTAATCATGCAGATGGTTCTTCGCTTTGAGTCATCTGCATGAGCACGTACAGCTAATGACCCCTGATTCTCCTCCAGGATGTGTGCTTGGTTTGGCGGTCTTTTGTGTGTCCTGACATCCAGTGCTTATAGCAATGGTTGGTAGCAGACTGATTTTATGTTCTGTAACACTACTTGAGCTCAGATTGTACTCAAAACATGTACATATGTAACCGCGGTGTACTTGTCCCACCAAAGATCCGCATTCACGCTGGACTGGATAATGAGGTTTTTATTACAGTTACTGCAAATGAATGAGTCACAACATTAGCTTTTCTGCTGGCTTTGATCTCTTTGATCTCAGTAGCAGCTCTCTCTGGAAACTGTCCAACAAAGCATATCAAAGAGCTTTCTTTTCAATTTACATAAAATAGATTTTAGAATATCACAATACATTTTTACATCCATTTTAACAAGATACTTTTAACAAGAGATCGTATAGTGGATTTTTTTTTACGTTTACAATGAATTCAACATATTTTTCTTTAGTCTGAATTTTAACCGACATCATCCATTTTAATATATATGAGAAAATAGAAATAAGAACAATAATGAGTATAAAAACGGGTACAATTTACCTGCAAATGAATGAGTCAAAACATTAGCTTTTCTGCTGGCTTTGATTTCTTTGATCTCTACAAGGGGAATTACATTTTAGTAAAACAGAAACAAAACAAAAATAAATCTAAACAGCTTGACAATATCAATCACATTACTGTGCATTTTGAGAGATTTGTCAGCTGGGGTTATAATGTTTCAAATTAACTTCTTTTGTGGAGCACCAAAAAATGTGTCTTACCAGTAGCAGCTCTCTCTGGAAACTGCCAACAAACCCCGCCTCCAGGTCACATGTCAGAAGCCAAAACCAAACCCCACCCCATACCAGCAGGTGGCACTGTTGGACTCATCAATTGCAGGACTCTTAGCTACTCTTCTTGCACTATCGGCACTATGGTAAAATACTATACGTAGCCAATTACAATACAACTTTATTTATATCTGTACATTCAAGGAAACTGTGGGGGTCAGATGCATCGACATTTCGTTCTGTATACACGTGTACTAGAATGACAATAAAGTAGATCTGAATCTGAATCTGATCTGAATCTGAAAAACTATACACATATTTCAGCAGGAATTTCAATGAAACAAAAGTTATTATTACACCCGTTACACATAGAGCAACTCATTCAACAAGAGCATCACTACCTGGCACCCATAAGTCAGACCAGGCAAAGTACTCCAGCTTTAAATGGTCCGCCATCATTGTGAACTTCCTGTAACCTGGCTTTCCTCGCAATCATCCTACACCCAAGCGGCTTTGAGGTCTCTTTTAAAATATCTTTGGTTTTCCTCCCTTTTATCATCCCATATGTATTAACAACTCCTTAGTAACTTTACTATGACCAATGTGTGGGTTCAAATATTCCTTTAAAATCTATTTAGTTGGGCAGGTAGCAACCCAGAACTGCAGATTAAATAAGCACTGAGTGAAGGGAGTCCAAGTAACTGCCCACTCCTAAAGAGGATGGGCATATTTTCCAAACAATTCCTCCAATCCCAACCCCCTGCATTGTACATATGTCATTTTGTCATCTTCGTCTGCTGGAATAGTCTTAATTTGGTGGGTCTAAATGCCAGACTAGTTTTAATCCTCTTTCCTACTTTCCCGATGGATGTAATTCCAATTCTGTCAGACAGACACAAAGATGTCCTCAAATGCTTTCTTTGAAATCCCCGACCCAGTTTACCCGAGGGCCAAAACAGGAACAGAAACTTACAACGATTAATGAAAACACTTTTGTTTTGGACTTTTTTAGTCAAGGGCACCCCTTAAAGTTTCCTTGAGGTATATAACGGTTGGTAATGCTTTGATTCGTCAGATTACTGTTGTCAAAGACAGTCTGAAGATCTGAATATGACTGGGAGTCTTTCATGTGATAAATCATTACCGTATTTTCCGCATTATAAGGCGCACCGGGTTATAGGGCTCACCCCGAAAAAATAGTTTTTGACATACATAAGACGCACCGGATTATAAGGCGCTACAATGGGAACGTGGACAAAACAGTCAGATAGTTCAGTCCAACTTATTAACCCCTTAACATTCCGAAAGCTTGCAAAGACGCAAATACGTGTCGAGAACACGTGCGGATGCGGTGTCCATACGATGTCACTCAAATGCATCGTTCCATCATTCGGAAGGTTAAAGAAATGCATATCTTGTGAAGTCAAGAAATGCCAACCATTCCTTAGTTTCTATTTTCTTTTTCGCTCGCAACTTTATTGTGCATATGACAATAAACACTTGGAATTTAGTTTAATTTAAAAATAGACACTCCATTCCATCCTTTATCTGCACCGCTTATCACAGAAACATCGAGTTCAGTCTGAAACAAGATACAGGGATAATATAAAACCCGGAGTAGCTCACCGAAGTCGTTGTGTTCATAATAATGTGCAGCCAATGTCCTCTTATATCCGTGAGTGTAGTAAATCCAGGAGAATAAAATATTTACAAATACAGAATAGTAAAAAAATGCTTTCTGTATGCCGTCAACCACGTGCTATACGCGTTCATCTTTCTCGGCCAATTGCAGGCTTTGTTTTGCCGTTTAAGCCAATGCCAGCCTGTAAATGATAAAAAGGATCCGCCTCTTGACCTCCGAATAACTTTAGCCAATAGTAATCGATTCAACTGATGATTGACACATCTTTTTCGTCCAATTGCAGGCTTTGTTTTGCCGTTTAAGCCAATGCCAGCCTGTAAATGATAAAAAGGATCCGCCCCTTGACCTCCGAATAACTTTAGCCAATAGTGATCCATTCAAATGATGATTGACACATTGGTTAGCCAATGAAACGCCGGTAAATATATCCCAGCATACACCGCGTACTACTTGGCGTTCGGGGGAAAATCTAGTCGGCGGCTGCAAGTTAGTTGGAAGACTTTGCAAATTAATATTGATCCATATATAAGGCGCACTGTATTATAAGGCGCATGGTCAGCTTTTGAAAAAAATAAAGGCTTTTAGGTGCGCCTTATGGTGCGGAAAATACGGTACTTCTGTTGTTGTAAGTTGTTTAGTCATGGTTATCTTTGCATGTCAAAAAAAATCCTCTTGTAACTTTAATGAGGTTTTAGAGTTGGGGTTTTTAAGGGTTATTGATCTATCTTCGTTATTCATTATCCATTATCCGTTATCGGTCAGTTCATTATACGCTACAAAGCCTAGGAGCCGGGACACTTACTCTCAGCCAAAAGTCTAAGCTAAGGTCCTAGCCCTAAAGCCTTGTTGCGATCATTGCGAATGCACCGTTCCCGGAGGTACTGCAATACCGGGCCGATGCGTGGAGTGGACAGAGCAAGCTCTTATTCCATCTCCGGAATGCAAAAATCAAAAGGCCAAGCTAAGAGCCAGTGTTGTACACAGCTTTGTCCATAGATAGTACACAAATCCAGAACCACATGTCCTTCATTAAAGTCCACAGTCCATAAATCACAGCCGGCGTTGCAACAGAAGAATAATTATCCATTAGGTCTGAACGAGCAAAAGATTGGGAGCTTTCAAAAGATTTGTTGCACAATGTGACTAGACAAGATAAGAGCTTACACTTGGGTGTTTCCAGAGATACACATTCCCTGTTCCAGCTAAGCAAAAGGATTTCATCAAGTGTCTGAACGTCCTCCAGACAATGACGGGTACTACGTGGTGCCTATTGGTTTCCCACAGATTTCCCAAAATCCCCCACAGGCAAGATTACCAGCACATTCTCTCTCTGAGAATTTAAACAACCCCTCGGATGAGTTGGCGGAGATTATTGTTTTTGAGAAAATGAACGCTCTGTACAAGTGCTGTTAGTCCATTACTTATCATGTGTTAGGTCAAAGTAGTCTGTTGGAGCAGATCAGTCCAACTGTTTGGCTTCATGACCTTGCACTTTCCCATTCATCTTCCCATAGACAAGACTCCTTTCATGTTCTTTCCCAACTCCATTATAATTTCTCTTGAGCTTCATCATGTACATCACCAGAGCTAGATACCATAAACTGTGTTAGCGATAGCATCGATCTTCACTGTATTCTTTTTGGGTCGGTTACCAGAATTCATCATAGCTTGGTGTGTTCGACGATTTATATGTTACTTAAAGATCTTGATAACATACCTGTCCTATGTTTATCAGTCATCGTTTTTCCTCTCTGTATTATTTATTCCAGATCGAAATGCTAGAGCACAAATACGGCGGCCACCTCATTTCCCGCCGCGCTGCCTGCAAGATCCAGACCGCCTTCCGTCAGTACCAACTCAGTAAGAACTTTGAGAAGATCCGCAACTCCCTGCTTGAAAGTCGCCTGCCGCGCCGCATTTCCTTACGTAAGGTACGCATGCAGAACACTGAAGGATTTTCAGCTGAGCGGGCTCTGGCAGAAGGCTGCAACGTAGCAGGCATCCCTCTGGTAAGGTCCCCGTCACTACCTGCCACAGTGGGCGGCAGCCTGACCGACTTAGAAGACTCCTTCACAGAGCAAGTCCAGTCCCTGGCAAAATCCATAGACGATGCTCTTAGCAACTGGAGCCTTAAAGCCATGTGTTCACTGCAAGAAGGAGGGGCTTATCAGTTTAGTGCAGCAGGAGCTGGCGGAGAGGGGTGTGGTTTAGGAGACTCAGCCATTCATCAAGCTTCACTGGATCCCAGCGACCTGTCAAAAAGTGCCAGCAAGCTCATGATGGCTTTTCGGGACGTGACGGTCCAAATCGACAGCCAAAACTTCCGCGTTTCGTCTTCCGTCATGGAGTCCGTCACCCTTGGCAGCTGCGATCAGCATGAGGTATCTGCATCCATCGCAAATAATTCTGCACCACGCCCCATCCCGCCTGAAGAACCGCATGCTCCTCCATCAGATGAGCCACTAGATCCTCCTCCACCCCCTCAAGAGCATTCACCTCTCCCAGACGTAGACTTACTTGATCAGGATATGGAGTTCCCGGCTCCCCCTCCTTGCGAGGAAGAGCTCTCAGAGGACTCGTCACCTCCGACAACCCTTGACAAAATGGCTTCCCAGGAGGAGCCGACTGTCGTCGCAACGGCAGAGCCGGAGCTCTCGAATCATCCCCCACCTGTTTCTGAGGGACTCGGGGTTGATCGGAGTAGCTCAGAAATGGCTGACAACAGTTCAGAGCAGATGAGCAGCAGCAGTGCGTCTACGGAAGTCCGCTCGACGTCGGAGGCCTCTTCCAAAGAGGCTTTGCAGGCTATGATCCTCAGTCTGCCACGCTACCACTGTGAAAACCCTGCAAGCTGCAAATCCCCCACACTTTCTACTGATGTCATGAGGAAGCGCCTTTATCGCATCGGCCTCAACCTCTTCAATGTGTAAGTAACTCTACTGTACTTCTGAACTTTACTGTTATCCGCATTAATGATACGACCTGTATGTCAGGGGTCGGGAACAGTGTTCCCTCTAAGCTGCGTGCGTGCGCAATTGCGCACTGCTCGCACATTCTCATCGCACAAGAAAATCGAGCCAGCGCACAAAAATGAGGGCTCAAAATTATTAATTAAGAAGCGACTTGAGTCAAAGTTACAGCGCATGAAGGTAAAAATACACGGGTTCCCCCGACGTTGTGTCCTAAATGCGGTATTTTGAAGTCGAGTCGAAGTAGAATGCAGTTGAGTAAAGTTAGTAGAGTTTGTTGAGAACCGGCTTCTTCGGCTCGGCTCACTAAAAGGAACCGGCTCTTTCGGGTCCTAAACGGCTCCTCAGGTTGTTTTTGCTTCTTTCATCCCAACATGACCAAATATGATGTAGAATTATGCACAACATGACTTAAAGGAAGGGGGGAATAGAACAAAAAAGAAAAAGTACCAAATGAAAAAGTACTGAAAAGCTGAGAAAAAAAGAAACAAAAAGAAGAGAAAAAAGAAAGAAAAAATTTGAAAAAAAACTGAAAAAAAGAAAAGAAAGAAATGTAGGAAAAAAGTAAATAGAGAACCAAAAGAAAAGAGTTACAGCTCGGAAAAAAAACACAATGAGATTTTTTTTCAAGGAATTTAAAAAAAAGTAGAAAAAAAACACGGATGAAAGAAGAAAGAGTTTGTGTTGCATTCAAATAATTTCCAATGATATCAAGTGAATCTTGTTGCCAACATTGTACTTCCACTAAAAAATGTGATTAAGTACAGTTCTGTATCTTACAACCGACTCAATAAGCCCCCAAAAATGTTAATATTATGCGACAAAATATATCAGGAAATAAAAAGAAATGCATATCTTGTGAAAGAATTGTAAGAACAAATGACGTTTGTAGGCCGTACAAACTTTGCATTAGTACATGAGTCAATTCATTCAAAAGAGAAAAATAATTTTGCATGAAGAAGCTGGTCTTTCGAGAAACTCTACTAACTTTACTCAACTTCGTTCTACTTCGACTCGACTTCAAAATACCACATTTAGGACACAACGTCAGGGTAACCCATGTATTTTTACCTTCATGCACTGTAACTTTGACTTAAGTGGCTTCTTAATTAGTAATTTTGAGCCCTGATTTTTGTGCGCCGGCTAGATTTTCTTGTGCGCTGAGAATGTGCGAGCAGTGCGCAATTGCGCACGCGCGCAGTTTAGAGGGAACACTGCCGAGGAGTCACTTGTACTGAAGTGCAGAGTGTGAATACTTCTGCCTCCTTTCATGATTCTTACTTAGAGAGCATCCTCCCTTGCACGGATGGGAACGCGAGGCGGATTAGGGTCATGCAATCTGTCTTAGAAGTTTCTTAAACTGTGCTGTCCATTTCATTTCGGAACTGAAAATGAAATGGAAAAGGCAGACAGAAGTTAAGACTCGTGAAGGACGATCGCAAAGTCGTTCTCACGTGCCGGCGATAGACCTGGGAGACGGGGTGAGCCCATTGGGATAAATTGGGTTGTTACGTGTGTTGCTTTGGTCACTGTACTAAACAAACTTAGTTTTTTTTATTATAGATAGATAGATAGATAGATAGATAGATAGATAGATAGATAGATAGATAGATAGATAGATAGATAGATAGATAGATAGATAGATAGATAGATAGATAGATAGATAGATAGATAGATAGATAGATAGATAGATAGATAATAAAGATATAGCTAGACGGATAGACTAGATCGATAGATAGATAGATAGATAGATAGATAGATAGATAGATAGATAGATAGATAGATAGATAGATTATAAAGATATAGATAGATAGATTATAAAGATATAGATAGATAGATATATAGATTATAAAGATATAGATAGATAGATTATAAAGATATAGATAGATAGATAGATAGATAGATAGATAGATAGATAATAAAGATATAGATAGATGGATAATAAAGACATAGATAAATAGATAGACAGATAGATAGATAGATAGATAGATAATAAAGATATAGATAGACGGATAGATTAGATAGATAGATAGATAGATAGATAGATATATAGATAGATTATAAAGATATAGATAGATAGACAGATTATAAAGATATAGATAGATAGATTATAAAGATATAGATAGATAGATTATAAAAATATAGATAGATAGATAGATAATAAAGATATAGATAGATAGATAATAAAGACATAGATAGATAGATAGATAGATAGATAGATAGATAGATAGATAGATTATAAAGATTGATAGATAGATTGATCTCCCCGTTTGTCTCCAGCTTTGACCTGTTTTCGACCCCAACCGCGTTTGATTTCCTGTCCCGGCTTACGACTCTTTTTGATCCCGACCACTTTTTTTTACTCCTGTCCCGGCTATGGACCTGTTTTTCCGTCCTTGACACCGCCATCTCCCACTCCAGAAGATCCACTTCCGTATTTGGATCAAGAACCAAATGTGTGAGCGGCTTGCTTCCCGTTTCCAGCGAGCACCGGATTATGGGCGCCGCCCTTCCTCTTTCTATCGATAAACTTGTGGTCAACGCTACGCATTTGGGTCCTGATTCCGTTCCGGTCCTGACACACCACTTCGGTACTTTTTGGCTTATCACTTCAGGCTCGACTGTTAACGTCCCAAACCGGGGTTGCCGTGTTGTCACGGCAACACGCCTGTCAAAGCTTCTTGTCGAAATGGATCTCCTGAGATTAAAGACAAGATTTCACAGCGATATTTCCCCCTATTAGGACTCCTCACTCAAATCGAGAAGAGGCAATAAAATGGAGACCCTAAAGCTGATTAACTTAAGCTCCGCAAGCGTGACGAAACAAGAAATGTGGGATGAGGCAGTAGGCGTGTCATTAATAGCAAGCAATTAACACACTTTTGAAGATCACTTTTAAAATGCTTTTTATAAAAAAGTTTACATATTTACTTCAATCTTGATCATTCACTGATATAGTTATACTGCTATTGTCAGGACCAGAACAGAAACAGGACCCACTAGAGCACAGGTGTCAAACAGGCGGCCCGTGGTCGATGTGCCAAAACGGGTCAAGTAGCCCGAGCGGGAGATCGGAGCATGGTCGATGTGCCAAAACGAGTCATGTAGCCGGAGCGGGAGATCGGACAATGGTCCATGTGCCAAAACGGGTCAAGTAGCCAGAGCGGGTGCTCGGAGCGTGGTCGATGTGCCAAAACGGGTCAAGTAGCCAAAGCGGGAGATCGGAGCAATGGTCGATGTGCCAAAACGGGTCAAGTAGCCAAAGCGGGAGATCGGAGCAATGGTCGATGTGCCAAAACAGGTCAAGTAGCCAGAGCAGGAGATCGGACAATGGTCCATGTGCCAAAACGGGGTCAAGTGGCCGGAGCAGGTGATCGGAGCATGGTCGATGTGCCAAAACGGGTCATGTAGCCGGAGCGGGAGATCCGAGCTTGGTCCATGTGCCAAAACGGGTCAAGTAGCCAGAGCGGGTGATTGGAGCATGGTCGATGTGCCAAAACGGGTCAAGTAACCGTAGCGGGAGATCGGAGCGTGGTCGATGTGCCAAAACAGGTCAAGTAGCCAGAGCAGGAGATCGGACAATGGTCCATGTGCCAAAACGGGGTCAAGTGGCCGGAGCAGGTGATCGGAGCATGGTCGATGTGCCAAAACGGGTCAAGTAGCCGGAGCGGGAGATCGGAGCATGGTCGATGTGCCAAAACGAGTCAAGTAGCCAGAGCGGGTGATCGGAGCGTGGTCGATGTGCCAAAACGGGTCAAGTAGCCGGAGCAGGAGATCGGAGTGTGGTCGATGTGCCAAAACGGGTCATGTAGCCGTCGCGGGAGATCGGAGCGTGGTCGGTGGACAGAACGGGTCAAGCAGCCGGGGATGATCAGGAAGTCAGGGACAGAGGAGCAGGATACACGTGAGGACGGGACAGACGGGAGCCAGATTCAAAATAGTGCTTGCCTTGCGTATGCGTAGGTTCGCTGACGGACTGACAAGGAGTGAATGTAGTACTAAGTTTAAATAGGAGGGGAACCAATCAGGCAACAAGCAGCAGCTGGTGCCAAACAAGCGGGCACAGGTGAGGACAATGAATAATCATGACATCCAGGATAAGTCGGCAGTAATGGAACCTGATGCAAGACTATGCAATTTTAACCGCTATTGCTAGATTTTGATTTGTTTTCATTGCATAGATAACAACGTCGTGAACATTGTTTACAACAAGATTAGACACACCACTCTCGGAAAAAAGTGTAATAAAGACTTAAAAGAGGAAAAACAATATAAAAAGGATGTCCGGATAAATAGGCAACACTATTTACGAGGTAAGGGTTTAAGACTGTCCTCGGTTGTAACAATGGTGCAATGAAAAACAGCGCAATAACATTTACCAGCAACACAATCCCAAAATAGCTCAATTACAGTCTTGTGCGCTTGTTTAGGGTGGTGATGGCCCTGGGGGGGGGAAATGTGCTAGTAATCAAGAGCGGAGAGAGGAATCCATTAACCGGATGAGGGATAAGGTTCGGAAACAGATTAATGTGCAACGTGCTCAGCATGAGAAGCGGGAAAGCAAATGTTATCTTTTATTAAATCATCCGTAGTGAAAAAAATGTGGATAAACCCGATTCAATAGATCTCTTATAATTTGAGTTATCATAACTCTTGAAAAGGATTGTCTTACAAACCTTACCTGCTTTTGAATGGGTTCATACACATGCCGTAAAAGCTATCAGCTAGTAACCTCGATCAACC
Organism: Urocampus carinirostris; assembly: GCF_059441175.1. Taxonomy (NCBI): domain Eukaryota; kingdom Metazoa; phylum Chordata; class Actinopteri; order Syngnathiformes; family Syngnathidae; genus Urocampus; species Urocampus carinirostris. Next base: position 6,357,217 of record NC_142359.1, on the reverse strand, counting down.
TTTCTGTCAGAACCAGAACAGGAGGAGGACCCAGATGCGTAACGTTTCTCACACAAACTTTATTTAAGGGAATAAGTAAGGCAGAAGTCTGGCGTGGAACAACGGGAAGCCAGAGGTCGACAAGATCGATACCAGTTACACGAGCCGATACCGGACAGATGGGGTGGATACCGGACAGGACGGGATAGACAGGATTGATATAAGGTACAGGAGACTGGAGACGGATATCAGACAGGATGAGACGGACGGGATTGATACCAGACACTGGAGACTGGAGTTCGATGTCAAACAGGGACGATACTCGATACTGGAGATTGTAGCAAAGTATCAGACAGGGCGAAACAGACGGGATCGATACCAGACACTGCAGACTGGAGTCTGATATCAAACAGGATGAGATAGATGGGAACGATACCAGACCCTGGAGACTGGAGACCGGTATCGAACAGGACGAGATGGAAGGGAAAGATACCCGATACTGGAGATTGTAGCAGGGTATCAGACAGGACGAGACAGAAGGGGTCGACACCAAACAATGGAGACCTTAGTCAGATATCAAACAGGGCGAGTTAGACGGGAATGATACCGGACAGGATACACAAGCAGGATACCGGAGAGAGTCAAAACACACGTCTTGCGGGTGCAGAGGTTCGTTGACGGACTGACAAAGGGTGAGTGAGAGCACTCAGCTTGAAAAGGAGGGAAGCCAATCAGTCAACGAGCCGCAGCTGACGCAAAACGGGCGGGGCCAATGGGCAATCGTGACACTTTCGACATCTCTCAATACAAATTTGGATTTTTACCAGTTTCTTCGTCAAGTCAAGTCAAGTCACATTTATTTGTATAGCTTTTAATCACAAGATGTCTCAAAGAACTGCACAGGATTTACAATAAATCCATCTCCTGATCTTAAACCAACATGCAGGCAAGGAAAAACATTATGCAACGATTGTGCATCACTGGCTCCACGAGAATTTTGAAAATTGGATCGGTCGAAGAGGTACGGTAGAGTGGTCGCCCAGGTCGCCTGACCTAAACCCGATGGACTTTTATTTCTGGGGTCACATTAAGCAAATTGTTTATTCAACGAAGATTCGTGATTTGGATCATCTGAAGAGTCGTATTATTGATGCTTGTCAACAAATTGATGGTGATGCTGATTTACTGAATCGTGTCTACAGGAACTTTGAATTTCGTATTGGCTCGAGCATAGCTGCAAACGGCGAACATATCGAGCATTTGTAAGACTTTGAATTTGAATAAATGTTACTACTATAACTTCTTTAATTAACATTGCTGCGTGACTTTGTGGCCACCCTGTAGAACAAAAAAGAAAAAAATACCAACATGAAAATGTAATGAAAAGCTAAGAAAAAAAAATGATGAAATGATCTGCATTTTATATAGCCCTTTTCAAGTCAATGACTTCTCAAAGTGCTTTACAATATGCTCTACATTTCCCAATAGCGGCCTTGCAGCCATGTGAGGCGCTAACCTGCTTAATAATAATAATAATAATAATTTCCTTTGTATTGTCATTCTTTGTAACAATGTACACAGAACAAAATGTCGATACACCTGACCCGTTGTAGCGAGCCGATGCAGCCGCAGCCAACAGAGGGCGCCGCCATTTTACCAATGTTATAAGTTTTAGGTATGACTCGGCCGAGGCGCGAACCAGCGACCTCCCAGTCTCAAAGCGGGCGCCCTACCATCTAGGCTACTGAGCTGGTGTTAATGGGGGGTATTATGGGTTCAGTGTCTTACCCAAGGAAACAAAAGGAAGAGAAAAAGAAGGAACAATTTAGAAAAAAGCCAGAAAAAAAGAAAAGAAAGATGCAAAGGATAAAAGTAGAAAGAGAGCAAAAATAAAAAAGTAACAGCTAGGTAAAAATAAACAAAATGAGATTTTTTTTAAAGGAATTAAAAAAAAAAGAAAAAAACAGGGAAACAGAAGAAAACATTTGTGTTGCATTCAAATCATTTCTAATTATACCAAGTCAATCTTGTTGCAGAAATTGTACTTCCACTAAACAATTTGATTAAATACAGTTCTGTATCGTGCAACCGATTCAATAAACCCCCAAAAATGCGACAAAAGATACCAGGAAAAAAAAGAAGGAAATCTTGTGAAAGAATTGTAAAAACAAATGACGTTTGTAGGCCGTACAGCCTTTGCAATAATACATGAGTCAATTCATTCAAAAGTGAATTTTTTTTTTGCATTGCCGGAAACTCCGCAAAATGTAACGTGATGTCAAGTTTTGGACATGTTTGATAATGACTCAGTTGCCACACTTGGGATTGCTGTTGCTCACTGTTGTTTCAAGCGTTGCTCACCGACTTTGTGTGAAGGCTCAGACCCGTGGAAAATGAGAGGAAACAACATCGATTTTTGAGCATCCGAGTCCCCGGGACCCATCACTTTTCACAGAACACTGCAAGGGCATTTGAAAGTGGCACTCCACATCGAAAATGTTGCTGACCCCTGCTCTATACCTATCCAGAACCATTTTAAATGCTAATATTGATTACCAGGTACTTTGCGTCACCTTGGTAAGTTCGTCACAAGGTGTGAACACACTTTAGGTGTTTAATGAAGAATCATGCGCTGTGTGTTTAAAGAGGAATTAAGTGCTGAAAAGTCTATTTTCAGTTTAAAAGATAAACACACTTCTAATCAAGAGTGCAGGAGCTGTAAAAACAAGAGGCAAATTAAGCTACGGGCTTGTTAGTTCCACCACTCTCGGCCATAATAACAGCAATAGGGTGTCCATCTTAAACAGAGCCTTAAGCTATGGCCTTGCTTTGTTTCTCATTGGGCGACCTGGGCCAATTAAAATTTGTTGGTGATCATCACTCAAGTTTTTGTTTTTTGCGTTTTTAAGCGTCCTTGCAATACTAAGTGTGATCCCTTCTGATCAATCCTCAAATGGTACTCAGCTACTGGGCTGAATGTGGAAAAAACACATTTCTTTGAAACTCTTTCGTCAGTTTGAAATATCATAGATAGCTAGATAGATACTTTATTCATCCCCGCAGAGAAATTCACATTTCCAGCAGCATCCCTGTGCTGAGAAACAATACAATAATAAAGCAAAAAGAATACAATATACAAATACCCAATGTGACGTGCTAATACCCACTGTAGCGTGTTCTATAGAGTATCTAGATAGTGCTACACAGAATACATATTGCAATAAAATTCGGTAATATGCAATGTAGGGGGTGTGGTTTAATGTTTACTCTGCCGGGTGGAGTTAAAGAGCCTCATGGCATGAGGAAGAAAAGATCTCTTCAGCCTTTTTGTGGTATAATGCTGTGTAGTGGATGTGATGAATAATGCACTTGCTGCCAAAAGCAAAATTGATTACGCATCAACGAATCAAGGGAATACTGGTTTTCTAGAGCCACTGTCCTGCTTATTCTGGTTTCTAGATTAACTATATGATTCATGGTGTTGTGGATTAATATCAAAATATACCGTTTACCAAATTGTTCGAATTAGTTATCTGACTCCATTAAACAAACACAACCTACATTCGCCCGACAATTTATGCACGCTCGTTTCCTGAGGGAGAAGATGAACAAGAAAGCCGACATTTTCACACGGGGGCAGATTTAATTTCATTAACAATTTAACTAAGTGTACTCCATCGAAAACGGCCAAATTAGTGTCATTGGCGTCTGTGGGAAGCCTTTTTCTCAAGTCCTTTAGCTCTCTCCTATTGGCCATCTTGGTCGCATAATGGCGTGCCAACTCCTCCCATGGGCGTGCCAAGGAAGCCCCCCCTGGGCTTCACCATCTTGTCGAACAGCGTCGCGATGTCTGGAATACTCAAAACAACACCAAGCGTTTCTACGTCATCAGGGCCTTTCTGCGTCTAGATGTGCTGATTATCTTATCAGCCTTACGTCCCGTTCCCGCCGTTCCTGCAAACAACATTTTCCACCAGGGTGCCCTGACATCGCACCACAGCCCAGCCAGTAAATATCTTTTGCATCAAATGTAATTTGTATTCGATCGTATAAAATCCTTTATAGTCAAATGTATAAAATCCTTCAAAGGTAATCCCAATTTCTTAAACAAAAATGTCAGGAAATAGAACATGTGTTTTGCATAAAATCTACATATATTTCACTTGTATATTCCATTGTTTTTCTGAGATAATGCATTTTGAAGACAGCATGTCTTGTCATTGTCCTCTGAGCTGTGATGTCATCAGAGGAACACAAGCACCCTGGCAAGCCAATCGCCATATCATTTTACATGTTACTTCATCGAAGAAATTTCGAGTGTTTCAAGCGTTGTTTTGGTAGCTTTTGTGGAAAATGCAGAGGCGTTTTTGTCGCAAGTGGAAGCAGTCATGGTACAACGAAGGGTTGGCAGTCAAAAAGGGTCTAACTGGGAAATAAATCCATCAACGGGGATCTAACAAAGACCGCAGCATGGAAGGAAAAATGCATGGCTGGCTGGCTAAAGCACAAACGGTGAAAGCCCAGGCTAACCGAAAACCAACAATGAAGTGGCGACGGTTCTGACAACCAACGCGAAACCAGCTGGGAATAAACAAACCAAGGAACACGGTGAAGTTATGTACTATTTTATACACTGTCTTATCTTACGTAAAGTCAAATATACTTGATCCAAAGTCGGACTTCAGCCTTAAGTGCAACTTTGTCAGACGAGTGTCGGAAACCACACTTTGCGTTGGAATGTGCCTTTTCTTTCATCCTGTGCAGATAACAATAATTTAATTACCTCGCCTGGTGAGGTGGAACTTGTGCCTGGCGACATCCTGTCCGTAGGGCGATGACCTATTACCCTTCTCCCAAGCTTCAAAGGACTATTGGGAAATCTGCATCAATGACGGCGCCGACCAATCAGCCAGAGGCTTGATCATGGGGTGTGGACAGTCCATCCCATGTTGCATAATAAAATATACTATTTTATACACAGTTTTATCTTACGTAAAGTCAAATATACTTGTTCCAAAGTCGGACTTCAGCCTTAAGTGCAACTTGTCAGACGAGTGTCGGAAACCACACTTTGCGTTGGAATGTGCCTTTTCTTTCATCCTGTGCAGATAACAATGATTTAAAATGTGCCTGGCGACATCCTGTCCGTAGGGCGATGACCTATCACCCTTCTCCCAAGCTTCAAAGGACTATTGGGAAATCGGCATCAATAACGGCGCAGACCAATCAGCCAGAGGCTTGATCATGGGGTGTGGACAGTCCATCCCATGTGGCATAAAACCGACAAGCTCCCCTGTTCTCCCGAGCATGATTGTAATTGGAAGAGACAGAGACCTGATTTCTTTAACTATGTGATTCGGCTAAATGAATTGATATGTGGACTACACTCGTCGGTACGGCTAAATCAACTTCTCTGACTTCTGAATATGCTCCAACTGGAAAGAATTAGGAGTAAGATTTCAGTTCAATAAATGTTAAAACCTTACAACGGCAAATTTGTCAAAGTGGCAACGGCTACGGTGATAAACATGAAGCAGACCAAAGGACAGGGAGCTAACGCCAGGCACACCGACGGTAGCCAACGAGCGCCAACTGAGAACAAACAAAATAGGAGAGCCCTCGGCAGCCCCAACAATAACGGGTGAGCTACAAGAGATTAAATCTTAGAGAAGGGAAAAAAACATTTAGGGAAAAAAAAACAATTAGGGAAAAAAAAAAACGTGAATCATAATTTAATGAGCCCCCTGAAAGACCCCCATCCCTCCGGCTAAGGCACCCTTTTTATGCCATTATTTTTACTAGTCTGGCCAACGTGGGAATGTTTTTTCTACCATGTGGTCCCTAAGCTAAAACCCGTCCCACCCCCTGATCTAATTCAACAAAACGAACCAAGCACATTATTCCAACTGCCCACGGCGCGATACCTCATTCACAATATTTGTCACGAGCCAGAAACGGAGACAGGAACCAGTAGCGTTCGTTTACTCAGTTTCAGTGTCGAGCGAGGATAGTCGTAGGCAGCAGGGATACTGGTCGATAGCCGGGACGGGAGAGCAAGGGCGGTATCGAGTCCAGAAAAGAGGTCGGCAACAGGTATCAGGCAGGAAACAGGGCAAAACAGGTCGATGGTCGGGACGGAAGAGCAGGGCAAAAACAGGTCCAGGAACAGGTCGGCGACAGGTAACAGACAGGAGAAAACAGGACAGGAAAATGTCGGAAGGTAGAGAGCTTGCCTAGCTGGGAGCATAGGTTCGCAAACAGTCTGACAGCTTCCTCTTGGAAGCCGGGGGTTTGAAAAGAGTCTTTGAACCAATCAGCGCTCATGTGCCCTGAATCAGGAATCATGACAATATTGATCACCGCTCTTTACCATATTCTGCTGCACAGCCACACTTTGTCTCAAATTTGCCACCCCTCTCTCTCTCTCTCACGGTCATAAATGAAAATTGGCAGGCGGAATCGTCGCGCGTGTCGTGAAAACATCAAGTAATCTGCCAAATTTCTTCAGCGACACAGCCAGGAGAGTGGGCGAGCAGATGCTTTCAGAGCTAGGACCGCTGGCTAGCTCGTGCTGCCATTTGCTTGCATCTGCTGTGTCTGCTCCTCTCTCGGTCTTTATCCTGGCCTGTCCGTTAGAACAGACAGGAACTCTTACATAAAAGGAAATCACAGAGGGAGGGTGACACGGTTCTCGCCCCAGTGTCTCTGATGCCACTTTTCTTGGCAGGTGTCTAATAGCGTTATATTAAATACAGTGGACACCGGGAGACATAATCATTCTCGTATTGATGTAGGAATGGTATTATGAAAAAGTCACAAAGGAATCTTTGGAATTAGTTTTTATTGTCATTGACATCAATGTAGTTATCAAAAGGAGGCCAAAATATTTACAAGCTGTCAGGAACCAGAACAGGATCAGGACCCAAATGCGTGACTTTCTCACACAAGCCTTTTATTTTACGGGAAATGCGGAGTCATGCACGTTAGACAGCGGTCTGGCGTGGAAAGACAGGAAGCCAGAGACGAGACCGATTCCAATTGCCCGAGTTGATATCGGACAGCTGGGGTCGATACCGGACAGGACGGGACAGACAGACAGGATGGATAAGGAAACAGGATATCGAAAAACAGGACAAACAAGACGGGAACGAAAACTAGAGAGAATAATAAACAGGACAAAAATAGACGGGAACAAAACTGGAAACCGATATTAAACAGGACAAAAATAAACGGGAACAACACCGGACTGGAAATACCAACAGGAAAACAGGACTGAGTCAGAACCCACGTCTTGCGGGGCAGAGGTTCATTGACAGACTGACAAAGTAAGAGAGAGCGCACTGAGCTTAAAAAGACTGAAAGCCAATCTGTTCATGAGCCGCAGCTGGCGCCACACGGGCGGGGCCAATTGGGCGCCATGGCAACAGTGACACAAGGTAGTACTTAGTGACTATTTTGGATGTCTGGATAGCTTCACAGTTTACGAATCCCTTAACCGCCGGTGTCATCACTGAACCTTTTATTTTACGGGAAATAGGGAGTCGTGCACGTTAGACAGCGGCCTGGCATGGAAAGACAGGAAGCCAGAGACCGACGAGATTGATTCTTTTTGCCCGAGTTGATATCGGACGGATGGGGTCGATACCGGACAGGACGGGACAGACAGACAGGATAGATAATGAAACAGGATATCGAAAATAAACAGGACAAACAACGAAAACTGGAGAGAATAATAAATAGGACAAAAATAGACGGGAACAGGACCGGGTCAGAACCCACGTCTTGCGGGGCAGAGGTTCGTTCATTGACGGACTGACAAAGTAAGAGAGAGCGCACTGAGCTTAAAAAGAAGGAAAGCCAATCTGTTCATGAGCCGCAGCTGGCGCCACACGGGCGGGGCCAATTGGGCGCCATGGCAACCGTGACACAAGGTAGTACTTAGTGACTATTTTGGATGTCTTGATAGCTTCACAGTTTACGAATCCCTTAACTGCCGGGGTTGTCGCGGAACCACTGAGAAAGCAACTCTGGACAGCTTTCTCCACTGCTGACGATTCCTGGCCTGAGTTTGGGTTGTAGGAGTCGGCACTTGTCCATTCCTTGATGTTGTCTGCCTAGTTCGTTTTCTGTCCTCCTCTTCTTCTGGTCCCCTGGACTGTGCCCTGGAAAATGATCTTAATTATCCTGATGATCTTTTGACAATCGTACCACTGAAGTTTTCGCCTGTGCACAGTTATTAACAATTTTCATAGGTTCCCTCTAATGGTGTTGTACACCATTTAGTCTGTTGCATAGGCTATGTAGTTGAGGACTACAAGTTTCCTGTAAAATCACTTCTCCATAGCCTGGATTTTCTTTTACAGTTTTGCTGTGAGAGTCAAGTCTCATCAACGTAGAGAGGGATAGAAGTAACTAGCACTAGCATGAGTCTTATTTTTTATTTTGTTGCAATGTTCTTGGCTCTCCTTTTGGGTCTAAGTGATGCCCTTAATCCCAAGGAGTCTCAAAGGGCTGAACAGACCACTGATTATTGCAAACTACAGACTATTATTACACAGACCGACTGAAAACGTCTATATTGTATGCCACAGAAGACCTCCCAAAGCACTTTACAATGTGCTTCACACTTACCCCTTCACCCACACTCACACGTGTGATAATTCAGTCATTTATAAATATTTTTGACTCCCATAGACTTCAAATTTTCAATCAGACCACACCATATAGTTTTTCATTTGATTTACCATTGAATAGTCATGGGTTCAATTCCCTGCTCCTTAGAGTTGAATATAGAAGTGTCCTTGTTTCCGCCCGTTTTGTTGATTATTTATTTATATTCCAAATTCCCTGATTTTCTGAATATTTTACAAAATAATTATATGTTTCAAACAATCTTGGCCATAATTTCAGGTTCTGAACCCTCTTGATATGAAAGCTCCGAGATATTTAAATATGATGACAGGTTCAAGCACTTGGAGGTTGTTGGTGATTGTGTTAACACCATGGGGCTTGATTGATTTATGTAGCAACTTTAGCAAGTAACTGTTTATACGATGAAGCATTCACAATTTACTCAATTATCATTTTTCAAATCCACTTCCCCTCTGCGTCTGTTATATTTAGCTTCTGAGATAAAGTTGCATCTGTGCGTAGATTTGGCCCTCTCTTCTACCTGGCAGGCAAAATGCAGCAGCAGGCCAGGTAGGGAGAGGTGCTAAAAGTGTGTCTGTCAGTCACACAACCAGGTACAAACACAGGCATAAACTTAGAGCGTGGCTAAGGGAGCTGGGTGAGAGAGAGACGGCATGCGCTATCTACAGTACACATAGAAGCAGCGACTTGAGGAAATTAGTGGAGGGGGTAATGGATCAATCCCAGGACAATTGTATCGATCCGCTAAGTGTACTTGCTTTGTAAATAGATAGGTAGGTAGGTAGGTAGGTAGAAAGATAGATAGATAGACAGACAGATAGATGGGCGGACAGACAGATGGACGGGCGGACGGACAGACGGACAGACGGACAGACGGACAGACGGACAGACGGACAGACGGACTGATGGACAGACAGACAAATAGATAGATAGATAGATACTTTATTCATTCCCGTAGGGAAATTCACACTTCCAGCAGTATCCTTTTGTTGTTTATTAACAGATTAACAGGATGGCCTCAGGGTGCTGTGTTGTAGTTAGCAACAGCAGAGTGGATGACGTCACACGCTAGGCCAAAAGTTCGACGTCCCTGCAGCTGATCGAAATTTTTGTGCCCAGGGTTACACCACCTCATGTTCACGTAGACTGCTTCCCGCAGGCTTTGTGTCTCTGTCTGCCCTAACAGCGCTGAAGCCGGGTAGCCCCACGTTAGCGTCCGGGATGCTAAACGTGAGCCATGTTTCCGTATAACACGGCAAACTGCACTCCCTGTACCCTTTAATGTTTTTCACCAGCACAGCCAGTTCATCGGTCTTATTTGGTAGAGAGTTCACATTTACCATGATTATGGACGGTACCAAAGCCACTTAGCCTTCACCGTAGCTCCGGCTCTGCAAACACAATAGGGCCCCCTCATCACGCCGGCACGAGAATTCCTCAGGGCAAGGAGTTGATTCCTCGAATAAACGCATTTTTGTGCGTTAAAACCCATAACGATAGGGTAGAAAGTAATCCAAAGTGTAGTTGTCAAACGGGACGAAAAACACAGAAGATAGAAGCAGACGCTTAAAACAATAAATCACAAAAAGAGCGAAATAACACCGAGCTGCTGGAAAGGCTGCCGATCGCGGTGGCGCCTATGATGGTATTCTAAAGGACCTTCATTCCATGTTGAAAATAATTATGCTCCAATCCAGAAACCAACTTTCCCTCTTCTATCTTCAACAGGAATCCCGACAAGGGCCTCCAGTTCCTGATCTCTCGGGGCTTTATCCCGGACACGCCCATCGGTGTGGCCCACTTCTTGCTCCAGAGGAAAGGTCTTAGTCGGCAGATGATCGGCGAATTTCTGGGCAACAGCAAGAAACCCTTCAACAGGGACGTCCTCGAGTAAGTGGACAGCTCCCATTTTGCTCCCTTGGGGATGTTTTTTCGCATTTAACTCATTCAGTGCCAATAATTTATCATAAAACCAGCATCAGGCATTTTAGAGATATTCCAATACCCACAAAAAAACATTAAACGATTACTGATCCGCAAGCCCCTCCAAAATAATATTCTTTCACTTGGAAAAAAATAAATTCTTATCTGAGATCAGGAATAGTGTAATTCCCTGTTATTTTGTACCTCAATGCATCCAGGAGTCTTTAAGGGCTGCAAAGACTTCAGATTATTGCAGACCACAGACTATTAATACACCATTCCCTGATCTAAAACCTACATGAGGGTAAGAGAAAACTCAAAAACCTCAGTCAAGTCAAGTCATGTTTATTTGTAACACCCTTAATCACAAGAAGTCTCAAAGGGCTGCACAGACCACAGATTACTGCAAACCACAGACTATTATTACATAATCCCCGGATCTAAAACCCTCATGAGGGCAAGGAAAAACTCAAAAACCTCAGGATGAGTCAAGACAAGTCATGTTTATTTGTGACACCCTTAATCTCAAGGAGTCTCAAAGGGCTGCACAGACCACAGATTACTACAAACCACAGACTATTCTTCCATCATCCCCTGATCTAAAAACAACAGGAGGGAAAGGAAATACTCAAAAACCTCAACATGAGGAAAATGACAATTAAAAAATACTCTTTCTTTGATACTGGGACATTACGATAATAGAAGAATATAGGTTAAGGGCCTTGAAGACAGATCAGTCAGAACCAGAAGGGAGACTCACCTGCGTTGCGTTTCTTACATGTTTTATTGAAAGAAAGAAAAAGGGTTGCGCCCATGATCCGGTGGTTGCTGGACGCAGAGAGCAGGTCGCCCTGAACCCGGAAGTGAATCTTCCGTGGCGAGCGATGGCGGTGTCGGGAACAGAAAACGGGTCAATAACCAGGACAGGAGAGCAAAGTGTGGTTTGGGGTCGGAAGCGAGTCCTAAACCAGGAAAGGAGAGTAGACGTGGTCAGGGAAAAAAAGAGGTTGAAAGGTTGATGGAACAGTAGACGTGGTCAGGATCAAAAACGGGTCGAAGCTGGGGTACAGACGGGAGCAAAAAACAGGTAGGAGTCAGGGTCAAAAAAAGGCTTGCCTAGTGTTAACTGAGGTTCGAAGACGGACTGACAAAAGGGGACAGATAGGAGTGGGTTTGAATAGGGACAGGGAGCCAATCAGGGTCCGAGGCAGTTTGCGCCAAAGGAGCGGGCACAGGTGAATTACATCGGTAACCATGACACAGCTGTTCAATTTTTAATGTAAGATAACACTTTCTAGGTAATTAAATAATATGCATAGCTTCTTTATATATATATTTATAAGTAAACATGAAAAAACAAATACAAAAAAATACAAATAATTTTGCATACTAAAAAGAACAAAAATAAATGAATAAAGTGAGTTCCCAAGTCCATTAAAACTTCCAAACCTCATTTGACCTGAACTCATTTATATCCAGCTTCCGATGAACTTTTTTTTTTTTTTTTTCTATTAAGGTAATTAAGATTTACTTGTAAGGTGTGAGGAGGATTTTCTGCTCGGGTAGATTTGCACTTTTGGTTGCCAGCTGTTTCTTTATCCACCATCCCGCTCTACCTTATGCCACATTATGAATAGGTGGGAACCGTTATCCCGGGTTGCATCGATCCTGAATCAGAGAGAACCGTTATCTCCAGTTTGCATTGATTCTGAATAGGAGGAAACCGTTTTTTCCAGTTTGCATCTATCCTGAATTGGAGAGAAAAGTTATCTCTAATCTGCATCCCCACGGCTCATTTGCACTTAATGTGTTTGACCAGGGCTTGACAAACTGTCGCCCGCGGGTCACATGTGGTCCTACAGGGTTTTACATCCGGCCCACTGAACGAAAATAGTCAAAATATAATGAAAAATTAGTTATAGTAAATAAAGTACAACTAATATTTTTTGGGGGGTGCAAACTTTGTCCATATTAATCCTTTGTGTGTCTGCAGTAGAAATACTTTTCCAGAAATATTACCAAAAAAACCTACAAATCTCTTACAAAACTTGTTGTAACAAGTAAATGTTGAGACGAAGCAGCATTCACAATTCACTCATTTATCATTTTTAATCAAATCCACTTCCCCTTTGCCTCTGTTATATTTAGCTTCTGATAAGGTTTCATGTGTGATTAGATTTGGCCCTCTCTTCTACCTGGCAGGCAAAATGCAGCAGCAGGCCAGGTAGGGAGAGGTGCTAAAAGTGTGTCTGTCAGTCACACAACCAGGTACAAACACAGGCATAAACTTAGAGCGTGGTTAAGGGAGCTGGGTGAGTAACTGTTGTACTCAAAAACAAGGATATAATATATTATTTCTCTTACATTTTGGAAAGAAAAAAAGATAGAAATACTACAAAAATATTAGTACAGAGATAGTCAAAAACCAAATTTTAATGCAAAAATACTGCAAAAATACAAATGCAGTTATATTACAAAAATACTAACAAAATGATACTATGGGAATACTACAAAATACGTATATGGAAACACAAAAATATATATAATGGAAATACGACAAAAATACTATGATAGAAATACTTCTATAAAACTTCGACAGAAATACTACAAAAATACCACTACACTATTACTATGATACAAAAATACTAACAAAATACTACAAAATAATACTATGGGAATACTACAAAATACGTGTTTGGAAAAATGAAAATATATATAATGAAAATACAACAAAAATACTATGATAGAATTACTTCTATAAAACTTCTACAGAAATACTACAAAAATACCACTACACTATTACTATGATACAAAAATACTAACAAAATACTACAAAATAATACTATGGGAATACTACAAAATACGTGTTTGGAAAAATGAAAATATATATAATGAAAATACAACAAAAATACTATGATAGAATTACTTCTATAAAACTTCTACAGAAATACTACAAAAATACCACTACACTATTACTATGATACAAAAATACTAATAGTTTTAAGACAGAAACATTACAAAAATATGATTACAGAAACATTACCACAGAAAAACTACACAAATGCAACTAAAATAATACCAAAAAATATGATGGAAATACTAAAGAAATATTACAGTAATACTACAGAAATACTACAGAAAAACTACTCTTGAATTGTTACAAAATACAAAACAAAGAAAACTACAGTAATACTGCGAACATATTAAAGATATACTACAGATATTCAACAATAATTTTACCATGGATATACTACAAAAATACTAAAGAAATGCAGCAAGATTTTTATTATGGAAGTACTATAAAAATACTAAAGGAAGACGACAGAAACACTACAGAAATAGGACCATGGAAATGCTATCAGATGCTACAAAATACGAAACAAATACAACTACCGGTACAGTAATATGGAAAAATATACAAAAAAATCAAATTAATTGCTTAAAACAACAACGTTATATATTATTTTGCTATTATTGTCATAAAAAATGAAGAAATATAAAGTCAAAGCAGCCTTAACTCAAGTTAGCTTCAACTTGAGTAAATTCAATGCAGGTCCAACTCAATCAGTTCCTTTGGACGGCTAAACATCAATAATTTGGACTTACCGTATTTTCCGCACTATAAGGCGCACCTAAAAGCCTTTATTTTTTTCAAAAGCTGACCATGCGCCTTATAATACAGTGCGCCTTATTTATGGATCAACATTAAGTCGCAAAGTCTTCCAACTAACTTGCAGCCGCCGACTAGATTTCCCCCGAACGCCAAGTAGTCCGCGGTGTATGCTGGGATTTATATACCGGCGTTTCATTGGCTAACCAATGTGTCAATCATCATTTGAATCGATCACTATTGGCTAAAGTTATTCGGAGGTCAAGAGGCGGATCCTTTTTATCATTTACAGGCTGGCATTGGCTTAAACGGCAAAACAAAGCCTGCAATTGGCCAAACAAGACGTGTCAATCATCAGTTGAATCGATCACTATTGGCTAATGTTATTCGGAGGTCAAGAGGCGGATCCTTTTTATCATTTACAGGCTGGCATTGGCTGAAGCGGCAAAACAAAACCTGCAATTGGCCGAAAAAGATGAATGCGTATAGCACATGGTTGACGGCATACAGAAAGCATTTTTTTACTATTCTGTATTTGTAAATATTTTACTCTCCTGGATTTACTACACTCACGGATATAAGAGGACCATGGCTGCTCATTATTATTGAACACAACGACTTCGGTGAGCTACTTCGGCTATATATTTTCCCTGTATCTTGTTTCAGACTGAACTCGATGTTTCTGTGATAAGCGGTGCAGATAATGGATGGGATGGAGTGTCTATTTTTAAATTAAACTCAATTCCAAGTGTTTATTGTCATATGCACAGTAAAGTTGCGAGCGAAAATCGAAACTAAGGAATGGTTGGCATTTCTTGAATCCCAAGACTTTAACATTCCGAATGATGGGACAATGCATTTGAGTGACATCGTACGGACACCGCATCCGCACGTGTTCTCGACACGTATTTGCGTCTTTGCAAGTTTTGGGAATGTTAAGGGGGTAATAAGTTGGACTGAACTATCTGACTGTTTTGTCCACGTTCCCATTGTAGCGCCTTATAATCCGGTGCGCCTTATGTATGTCAAAAATAGGACCAAAAACTATTTTTTCGGGGTGCGCCCTATAACCCGGTGCACCTTATAGTGCGGAAAATACGGTAGATTGCTGCGCTTGAGTTAACTTTTTAGTCCCCAAGTTGGGGCTAAGCTGCTTTAACTCAAATTAAAGCCAAAGTTGAGGTTATTTAAAGTGGGTTCAACTCATTCAGTTGACTGCCAGACATCAATCATTTTAACTGAACTCGCCCGGCCTGAGTTAACTTCATTGCCCATGTCAAAGCAACTTTAACTCAAGTTAGAGTTAAACTCGAGTCATGAAGACCTGGAAGTCAACAGATAGGTCTCCAGGATTAGCCCCTTGGCCACATTTTTTAACCCAATGTGGTCCCCACCTCATTACATGACTCTTACTGTTAAAGTCAATCATTATTAAGACTATTTCGTGGCCATATTTACCCAAATAAAATATATATATATTGTTAAAATCTAATCATACCCAAGAGCAGATTTTACTCACGTCCTCCATGTGATGTTGGTACAAGGGAAACAGACCCCGCACACAACGTGAGCGTGATTTATTATACTTCAGGGAGAAAGTTCACATGAGCATTTCACAATAAAAGAATATAAGATTGATCAACGTACAAGAGATGCAATTAGACTGATTATTGAAACGTTACTTCATGTGTATGTGTGTGTGTGTATGAGAAATATTGATTTTATATTTAGTAATATAAAAACAAGCTGATTATCTTGAGACAGAAATACAAGAGATTTACATTGAAAACCTGACACTTGGTTGATGTAAGATATGATCATTTGTTCAAAGGATTGTTTATTTTGTAATCTGATGTTTGAGAAGAAAAAAATAAACAAGAAAACTACAAACTACCTCAACAGCTGCGTTGTGGACGAGATGGATTTTTCGGGCATGGAGTTGGACGACGCGCTGAGGAAATTTCAGGCCCACATTCGTGTCCAGGGAGAAGCCCAGAAGGTGGAACGCCTCATCGAAGCTTTCAGGTAATTATAATTTTTTTTCTCCATTTATATTTCTAGGTTTTACATTGGTGCCTATTCAAGCTTAATTCGTTCCAGGATCATGAAATAATAGTTCCTGACCTAACTTTTAATAGCTGTAAAAGATCTCTCTTGTCACGGTTGCCCTGGCGCCCAATTGGCCCCGCCCGTGTGGCGCCAGCTGCGGCTCGTTGACAGATTGACTTCCCTCCCATTTAAGCTCAGTGCTCTCACTCACCCTTTGTCAGTCCGTCAAAGAACCGCTGCACCCGCAAGACGTGGGTTTTGACTCAGTCCGGTTTCCTGTTGGTGTTTCCTATTGGTGTTTCCTGTTCGTTATTGCTCCCGTCTATTTTGTCCTGTTTAGAGATTCAGATTCAGATTCAGATCTACTTTATTGTCATTCTAGTACACGTGTATACAGAACGAAATGTCGATACATCTGACCCGCAGTTTCCTTGAATGTACAGATATAAATAAAATGTTGTATTGAGTTGGAGTATTGAAGTACTAATAATATACTAAATAATTATGGCTATGTATAGTATTTTACAGTAGTGCAAAGAGTGCAAGAGGAGCAGCTAACCAGATGTGCAAAATGGGCAGTCAGGTAAACAAGTCAGGTAAACAGTAAGTTTAGTATCCAGTTTTGTACCTGTCTAGTTTTTTTTTTAATTTCAATTGGCCAGAAATTTGAATGCTAGGTTGATAATCCGGTGCGCCAAAAAATACATTTCAAAATAAATAATTACATTTCATTGATACTGCAGTCAGTAACCTCTTATGAATAAATTCATTCTTTTTAGTGGTGAAACCAGATGTCATAATGTTGGTTTATCTATCAGGAAAGCTGGTAGCTGGATTTGATCCCATGTTGGTTTATGTTCTATGAAATATGTTTAAAAAAGATATATATATATTCAAATTTTTATGCTACCCTGGGGCGGCACGGCGACTGAGTGGTTAGGTCTTGGGATACAATCCAGATACCAGCCTTCCTGAGACTTTTTGGGGTGTGCGCCTTTTAGTGCGAAAAATACAATAACATGCGTAGATTCTCAAGGCACTTCTATCATGAAACTGACATGTCAGTCCGTCTGCGAACCTCAGCTTATATTGTGGAATAAAAGTAAAAATATCTGGAAGGTGCGTAACTGACAGGACTTTGGCTGGGTCAGGGCGACTCCAACTATTTGCTTAACTGAGAAATTGGATTCCTACTATTTGCTTAGCTGATAAGAATTTGGCTGGGTCAGGGCAATTCGAATCGAGCGCCTGGCTAGAGAAAAACAACACGTCATCGCTGACGAACGCAGTATAAATGCCACTGTCGCCCGGACAACTTTGGAACACGATTGAATGTTTGGATGAAATAAACAAGGTGTGCCCTCATTTGGACTTTCTCTGCTCTCTTGTGTATGTTTTGGGGCGGGGCCGATATACGATCCTGACCACGTGTACTCTCACGTCACGGCTTTCGACCTCTTTTTGTCCCGACCACGTTTACTCTCCTTTCCTGGCTTACGACTCGGTTCCGACCCAGACCATGTTTTGCTCTCCTGTCCCAGCTACTGACTCGTTTTTTCCAATCCCGACGCCGCCATCGGTCACCATGAAAGATCCACTTCCACGTTCAGAGCGACCTGCTTCCCACATCCAGCAATCACCGGATCGTGGATGCAACCCTTTCTCTTTCTTCTAAAAAAACTTGTGAGAAATGCAACGCAAGTGGGTCCTGTCTCTGTTCTGGTCTTGACCCCTCTATGCTCAGGGTTTGGTAGGGTTACTTTAACTGGATTACTTTCAATTAGTTTTGGATTACTCCAATACCAAATATGCTAATAAAAGACAAAATAAACTAAATATGAATAAAATTACTAAATTTTGTGCAGGCTTGGGAAGTAACGGAATACATGGAACGGCAAAAATGATGTTGGCAAGCTGTTTGGATTTATTTTCATTTTGTTTATGTTAGTTTTGCCGGGGAGATCAAAGAGATCAAAGCCAGGAGAGAAAGCTTACCACGTGTTGTGAGTCATTATTTTATTCGTATTTAGTCTCTTTTGTCATTTATTAGCATATTTGGGGTTGGAGTAATCCAAAAGTAATCGAGTTAAAGTAACCCTACCCAACCCTGTAGATGGTATTGTTGTCTGATGCGAATGAAAAACAGTGCCACAGCAAGCTCCCAGACAAACATGGCGGCGACCCCTAGGTGGGGATTCTACTGTGTAAAAGAAATACACATTTCTCAAACTATGATTTTTTTTAACAGAATTTAGCATTGGTATGATAGTTTATGTATTGTTGCCTAGTATGTCACGGTGGCCATGGCGCCCAATTGGCCCCGCCCGTGGGCGCCAGCTCCAGCTTGTTGACAGATGGCTCCCTGTGAGTCATAATTTCATTCATATTTAGTTTCTCTTGGAGTAATCCAAAAGTAATTGAAAGTAATCCAGTTAAAGTAACCCTACCCAACCCTGTCTATGCTATTTTATAAAAATGAATAGTGTATATCCTGCATGAGCATCATGCCCGTTTTGCTAATTTATGTCCACTGACTCAGCAAACACGATATTTGAAACGTGTCCTTGTCTCCCCTGCTTGTTTTTGGAGGAGCTTCTGATCTCAGCATGGGGGGATAGAGTCGGAGTGCAGTTTACGTAACACCGGTTATTTATAAATCCTCCACCCTCTTTTGTTTTTGTGCCCTTTTCAAACCTTCGCACCCACCTCGGGTTGGTTCCGCTCTCACGCCTCTGCTGGAACACGCGTTGCCTTGGCAGAGGTCTCCAGATTTGTTTTTACCTCCATATCGTGCACCTCGGGCAACTGTGACAGGTGGCTGCTTAGCTCAGAAATGCCAGACAGTGTCAAGTCAGGTTTATGTTGTATGTGTGAAAGCAACCGAGGGGAAGAAACAACATGGCTCAGGAGGTAGAGCGCTCGTCTTGGGATCAGTAGATCGCAGTTCGAATCCCGACTCCTCCGTGTTACATGTCGAAGTGTCCTTGGGTAGGACACTGAACCCCTAATACCCCCAATAAGCAGGTTAGCGCCTTTATGGCTGCAAGGCTGCTATTGGGAACTGTGAAGCACATTGTAAAGCGCTTTGGGAAGTCTTCATTGACTTGAAAAGCGCTATATAAACGCAGATTTCATTTCTTTACACATTTTCTTGTCTCACATTGGAGCTTATTTTGTTGTCTTACCTTTCTGATTCCCCCAAAATAATTGAAAGGTTAAGGGAATTTACCATTCGTGCATCCATGTGTCTGTCCTGTTAGATTAGGTCTCTCAAATATAAGATAGGAGACTTGAGTTACCCTGCTAGGTTGCGGTGACCTTCCCTGCTTTGGCATTTTCCTATCTAAAAGCACTCTTGCTCATATTTTCTATTCATCTATCTATCTATCTATCTATCTATCTATCTATCTATCTATCTATCTATCTATCTATCTATCTATCTATCTATCTATACACTTATCTAGACATTTATCTATCTATCTATCTATCTATACACTTATCTATACACTTATCTAGACATGTATCTATGTATCTCTCTATCCATCTATCTATGCACTTATCTAGACATTTATCTATCTATGTATCTATCTATGTATCTATCTATCTATCTATCTATATACACTTATCTATCTATCTATCTATCTATCTATCTATCTATCTATCTATCTATCTATCTATCTATCTATCTATCTATCTATCTATCTATCTATCTATCTATACACTTATCTAGACATTTATCTATCTATCTATCTATCTATACACTTATCTATACACTTATCTAGACATGTATCTATGTATCTCTCTATCCATCTATCTATGCACTTATCTAGACATTTATCTATCTATGTATCTATCTATGTATCTATCTATCTATCTATCTATATACACTTATCTATCTATCTATCTATCTATCTATCTATCTATCTATCTATCTATCTATCTATCTATCTATCTATCTATCTATCTATCTATCTATCTATCTATCTATCTATCTATCTATCTATCTATCTATCTATCTATCTATCTATCTATCTATCTATCTATCTATCTATCCATCTATCTATACACTTATCTAGACATTTATCTATCTATACACTTATCTATTCATTTATCTATCTATCTATCTATCTATCTATCTATCTATCTATCTATCTATCTATCTATCTATCTAGACATTTATCTATCTATGTATCTATACACTTATCTAGACATTTATCTATCTATCTATCTATCTATCTATACACTTTTCTAGACATGTAAATATCCATGTATCTATGTATCTATCTATCCATCTATCTATACACTTATCTAGACATTTATCTATCTATCTATCTATCTATCTATCTATACACTTATCTAGACATTTATCTATCTATACACTTATCTATTCATTTATCTATCTATCTATCTATCTAGACATTTATCTATCTATGTATCTATACACTTATCTAGACATTTATCTATCTATCTATCTATCTATACACTTTTCTAGACATGTAAATATCCATGTATCTATGTATCTATCTATCCATCTATCTATACACTTATCTAGACATTTATCTATCTATCTATCTATCTATCTATCTATCTATCTATCTATCTATCTATCTATCTATCTATCTATCTATCTATCTATCTATCCACTTATCTAGACATGTATCTATCTACACACTTATCTAGACATTTATCTATCTATCTATCTATCTATCTATCTATCTATCTATCTATCTATCTATCTATCTATCTATCTAGACATCTACCTATCTATCTAGACATATATTTAGACATCTATCTATCACGACATATATTTAGACACCTATCTATCTATCTATCTATCTATCTATATATCTATCTATATACACTTATCTATCTATCTATCTATCTATCTATCTAGACATATATTTAGACATCTATCTATCACGACATATATTTAGACACCTATCTATCTATCTATCTATCTATATACACTTATCTATCTATCTATCTATCTATCTATCTATCTATCTATCTATCTATCTATCTATCTATCTATCTATCTATCTATCTATCTATCTATCTATCTATCTATCTATCTATCTATCTATATACACTTATCTATCTATCTATCTATCTATCTATCTATCTATCTATCTATCTATCTATCTATCTATCTATCTATCTATCTATCTATCTATCTATCTATCTATCTATCTATCTATCTATCTATACATCTATCTAGACATCTATCTAGACATCTAGACATCTATCGAGACATCTATCTAGACATCTATCTAGACATCTATCTATCTAGACATATATCTATCTATCTATCTATTCATCTGGACATCTATCTATCTATCCATCTATCTATCTATCTATCTATCTATATATCTATCTATCTATCTATCTATCTATATCTATCTAGACATCTATCTAGACATCTATCTATCTAGACATCTATCTATCTAGACATCTATCTATCTAGACATCTATCTAGACATCTACCTATCTATCTACACATATATCTAGAAATCTATCTATCTAGACATCTATCTAGACATCTACCTATCTAGACATATATTTAGACATCTATCTATCACGACATATATTTAGACACCTATCTATCTATCTATCTATCTATATACACTTATCTATCTATCTATCTATCTATCTATCTATCTAGACATATATTTAGACATCTATCTATCACGACATATATTTAGACACCTATCTATCTATCTATCTATCTATCTATCTATCTATCTATCTATCTATCTATCTATCTATCTATCTATCTATCTATCTATCTATATACACTTATCTATCTATCTATATACACTTATCTATCTATCTATCTATCTATCTATCTATCTATCTATCTATACATCTATCTAGACATCTATCTAGACATCTATCTAGACATCTAGACATCTATCGAGACATCTATCTAGACATCTATCTAGACATATATCTAGACATATATCTAGACATCTATCTATCTAGACATATATCTATCTATCTATCTATTCATCTGGACATCTATCTATCTATCCATCTATCTATCTATCTATCTATCTATATATCTATCTAGACATCTATCTATCTATATATATCTATCTAGACATCTATCTAGACATCTATCTATCTAGACATCTATCTATCTAGACATCTATCTATCTAGACATCTATCTAGACATCTACCTATCTATCTACACATATATCTAGAAATCTATCTATCTAGACATCTATCTAGACATCTACCTATCTAGACATATATTTAGACATCTATCTATCTATCTCAACATATATTTAGACACTTATCTATCCATCTATCTATCCATACATCTATCCATCTATTTTCTTTTTAGGGTTGAGATTATCCTTATATCTGTTACTTTGAGTGTGTGTGGCCTTGAAAGGTTTGTATCAGCCCTAAAGAGTGACCTGGGTGTTTGCAGATAATAATATTAAGTTAACTGCTTTGAGCTCAGTTTTACCGCTCGCCCATCTGTGGCGATCTGTCTTCGAAATCAAATTTCCGTCTGTTTTATGTGCACTCCCTGCAGCCAGCGCTACTGTATGTGCAACCCCGATGTGGTGCAGCAGTTCCACAACCCCGACACCATCTTCATCTTGGCTTTCGCCATTATCCTGCTCAACACCGACATGTACAGCCCCAACATCAAGCCCGACCGCAAGATGCTGCTGGAGGACTTCATTCGCAACCTCCGAGGTATACAACAAATCAATCAGGCTTGGGGGAGGTCGATGCACATTATATAAAGCTGGGAGAATCAATCCTTGCATTTTCTAAATATACAGGGTTGGGTAGGGTTACTTTAACTGGATTACTTTCAATTACTTTTGGACTACTCCAATACCAAATATGCTAATAAGAGACAAAAGAAACTAAAATGAATAAAATGATGACTCACAACACGTGGTAAGCTTTCTCTCCTGGCTTTGATCTCTTTGATCTCCGGCAAAACTAACATAAATTGCAGGGTTGGGTAGGGTTACTTTAACTGGATTACTTTCAATTACTTTTGGACTACTCCAATACCAAATATGCTAATAAGAGACTGTCTCTCCTGTCCTGTCCGGTATCAACCCCATCCGTCCGATATCTGCTCGTGCAATTGGTATCGATCTCGTCGGCCTCTGGCTTCCTGTCATTCCACGCCAGACTGCTGCTTTACGTCTTCCGCCCAACGATCGCCGAATCACTGGCGTTTGGGTTAACGTGCATGACTGCCCCATTTCCCTTAAAATAAAAGCTTGTGTGAGAAACGTCACGCATTTGGGTTCTCCTCCGGTTCTTGACACATCCAAATATTTAACTTTCAAAAGGACAACTGAAACAGTGCACCCGACCTTGAACAACAATTTTCTCTGAGGTACGTTCAATTTGTTTCCCACCGTTTCAGGGGTAGATGACGGTGCGGACATCCCTCGCGACATGGTGGTCGGCATCTATGAGAGAATACAGATGAGGGAACTGCGCTCAAACGAGGACCACGTCACTTACGTCTCCAAGGTCGAGCAGTCCATTGTCGGCATGAAAACGGTGAGAACGCGAAATCCCTCCATTTTATGCCTGCCGTGCTTTATTTTTCAATCCTTGGACAAAAACAAATAACACATAGGCAGGGTTGGGTAGGGTTACTTTAACTTGATTACTTTCAATTACTTTTGGATTACTCCAATACTAAATATGCTAATAAAAGACAGAATAAACCCTACCCAACCCTGCACATAGGGCATTCTAGTTGTAGTGTATTTGAGAGGTCAAGAAAATAATTTGAATAAATAATCGATTGAAAAATTTACAGTAAGTGTTATAATAAATTCTTCCCAGCTTTTGGCAGTTCTGAGGTTGTGGGAACCTCCTGCGTGGTTTCAAATCCACCTCCCGGCCTTACTGTGCGGAGTTTGTATGTTCTCCCCGTGCTTGCGTGGGTTTCCTCCGGGCACTCCGGTTCCCTCCCACATTCCAAAGACATGCATTTCAGGTGAATTGGCCGGTCCAAATTGTCCCTAGGTGTGACTGAGCGAGTGAGTTGTCTGTCCCCGTGTGCCCTGCGATTGGCTGGCAACCAGTTCAGGGTGTCCCCTGCCCACTGCCCGATGATTGCTGGGATGGGCTCCAGCACCCCCGCGACCCTACTGAGGATAAGCGGTGCAGCTAATGAGATAATGAGATGAGGTTCAAGGGCACACAGTAGAAGACTGGAAAAATTAAACAAAATCAATCAAAGAGAAAAATAGGATGTCCAGTTTTACTAACCTGTGCTTCAAGAAGCTGTTGCCCTTCTTGTCAACAGAAACTGAGAGCAAGTTAGAAAGGGAACTTTTCCAGCCCTGCACTGGGTGGGCGTCGCCCCCTACCCATAGCATCCGTTTTCCCTACTTTGTGTGGTTTTGTGGTTCTTATCTGGTTCTTATATGTGGTTCTTAAAATGGTTCTTATCAGGGTTAGCTGTCTGGTTAGAATACCCCTCTGAAATGCAATCATTAGGCACATTTCTGGACACAATTGTTTCGACATCATTAATTATGTACAAACTAGGTGCAAGCAAAGTTCATTTGTAAAAATGTCACAAAATACTGCAAACGGGGATACCAACATACCGTAAATTCCGGACTATAAGCCGCTACTTTTTTCCCAAATGTTCAGCCCTGCGGCTTATTCAGTGAAGCGGCCAATTTATGTAATTTTTCTAACGCCCGCCAGCGGCACTCGGGTACAATAAGTAAGATTTAGACCGGTGGAATTGTGCGCCGTGGTAGACTGCATCTGCATCCTCTTAGTTTACGTTCGAATTGTCCGTATGACAAAGTTTAGTTCCGATTATGAGGAAAACACCCTTGATGGCGACAGATATATGGAGAAAGCTGAAGACGGTTTAACGTGAATTTCCCAATTGCGGTACGTTTTTTTTTAACAGCTGCGCTTTATGCGTTGCGTGCGTGATAGGAGTAGCGTGTTGGTACCTTTCACAGGCACGGTTTGGGATGAAAGTTATATTATTATTATTAAAGCTTTGAAAACTCTCTCGGTGTACCGTCTTTCTTTGTAAATATGTGTAACCATTTATAATATGTATTTGCGACTGTATATTTTTGTAATGTATTTATTTTAGAGACGTATTGTGATATGTTTTCTACGAGCGAATCAAAAAGAAGGGGCGGAGCAAACGCGGGCTGATGGGAAGTGGGGTAAAGCTGAGTTACCAGTAGAACTGTCTGTTGTCGCAGCGGAAAAAAATAGTGGATATATATTTTTCCCACCCTTAACTTTGGAAATATACATTTTTTTTCGTTGGATTACTTTCAACGGGACCTGGACTTTAAAGGTTTGCATTAAATTCTAACTACGGGTATCATTTTCCATTCATGTTGCTGATTATGGTGGATGGATTTTGTACTATATCTGCAGTAACGCTTACGGCACCTGAAGTCAGGTTTGGGTTAAACTTGTGACTGCGTTACATGTTTAAATGTTGGTGCATGCGGCTTATATACAGGTGTGGCTTGTGTAAGGACAAAACCAACAATTTCCGCAAAATGTGGTGCGTGCGGTTTAGATTCAGGTGCGCTCTATAGTCCGGATTTTACGGTAGATTAATTATGTAATTATGTAAATAAACAGACCAGATCAAAACATTCCTTTATTACATTTCTGTCCTTTTCATGTCCTGCGGAATCCAGCGAGATGTCGAAAGTTGCAATGTTCCCTACACAGTGGTGCCAAATGAGAATTCATCACAAGCACTGACACACAAACACACTTCCCATGCCAAGTCAGTCATTATTCAAGGACTTATCATGATCACCTAGCCTAATAGTGTTAGCGGAGCGCATTTGCTATACATTAGAAGGTGATAAGTGCCTCCATCTTGTTACGCTGTCACAATCCGTCTTTAAGTGCAGCTTGAGGCAAAATGCTTCTCAGCCATTTTGAATAAAACGTTTTGGTTAGTTTAGTTTTCCTATTTTCTTCTATCCAAGATGAAAAAAATAGGGATGCACTGAATTTTCTTCACTGATAATTTTGGTCTTGGACAAAGAAAAAAAGCATACTGTAGAGAATAGTGCTAGATTGCAACACAGACACATCTTTTTATCATTCTCGTTGGTAGTTGCCACAGTAATGGCCTATTCGCTTGCAATTTTTACTTGAAGATTAAAGGAAGTTTTAGCAACCTGACATTGACACCGATGTCACGGAAAGATAAATATAGCGTTTTTTTCTAGACTGTTCCCTTCAGATGTATAAATTGAGGACTGCATTTGTGGGTGAAAAAGTTGTAGTATCGTGAATACGTTGTAAATATCGAATCAAGTACAGACGCTGCCCTACTTACGAACGAGGTTCCGGGCGATTGTCCGTAAGTTGAATTTGTTCGTAAGATGCTTCATTGCTATACTTTTTATGTTTAATGTTTATCAAAGTATGTTTAAGGCTTGTATAAGAAACCTGTATTGTTTTTTTACTAAAAAATAAAAAAATCACAAAATAATATATAAAGATAAATAAAGAGAAGTTAGACTTACTTTTAGAAGATGGGCTTCAACAGCTAGGCGACTTCCTCCTCCGTGGTAAAAAATGGGCGAAAAAAAGCGTTTGGACGATTTTCTCAACCGCATCAAGCTTTCGTATTCCACTTCCATTTCAAAAGCAACGGCTCGCATCTTCTTTACACTTTACACCAACCAAATTGAACGATGCACAAGATATTAAACGATAAAATGTCAGAGCTCTTAACGCGCTACAGATACAGTATAGAATGTTTACACACGAACTAGGAAGAGGAAGCATATTTTTTTTCTTCCGGGTGAATGCTGGGTGACCTCTCACAGCGCCACACGCTGATAGCGGCGCAAAGAAGCACTACGGCGATGTCCTGTACCCGGAGAAAGGTGCACACAATACAAAATATAACTTACAGAGATGTCCCCAAATTTTTCAACATCCCCAATTTTTTTTTCTCCGTTTTTCGTAAGTTGAATGGTCGTAAGTAGGGGAGCGTCTGTACTATGAACCCTTCCCGGTTTACTCCTGCAATGTATCATATGAGTAATGTTGGCAAAACATGGTCTAATTTCTCTGGAAGGGCATCATAAATGCTTCCAGGTGTTACCGCAGTGGATTGTATTCAGAGTAAATGCGTTTTAAGTCAAGTCAAGTCAAGTCATTTTTATTTGTATAGCCCTTAATCACAAAGAGTGTCAAAGGGCTGCACAGGTTATTGCACAGACTATTATCTCAGACTATTATAACACCATCCCCTGATCTGGAAACAACATGAGGGCAAGGACAAACTCAAAAACCTCAACATGAGGAAAATGAAGAAACCTTGAGAAGGGACATGTGGTATCCCCCTTTCAGGATTACCAGGCAAAGGATGTTGCAATTACAAATAATACAGAGATATTGTCCACCAAAAGTATAGGTTATTCATATGCTTTAGAGTAAAAGTGTGTTTTAAGCTTGGATTTAGAAAATAGAAGCTCACCGTTTTCCTCTGTGTCACCACAAATAACCAAATAATTAATAATAATCAATAATAATTAATTAATAATTAATAATTAGCTGCACCGTATGTAAAGCTGTAGTGTTTTAATGTTGCAACAAAGTAACCACTTATACTCTGGAATTTATCGTCAATGCCGATTTACTGTACTGCTTTATTGTGTAATAGAAAAGTAATGGTGTATTAAAGCCAGGTGCTGTTCGGCACACATTAAAACATGCATCAGTTAATTTAAGTCAAGGGGGTTCATTATAAACAGGGTTGGGTAGAGTTACTTTAACTTGATTACTTTCAATTACTTTTGGAGAACTCCAATACCAAATATGCTAATAGACAAAAGAAACTAAATATGAATAAAATACTACCGTAAATTCCGGACTATAGAGCGCACCTGATTATAAGCCGCACCCACCACATTTAGGGAGGATAACCGATTTTGTACGTACACAAGCCGCACCTGTATATTAACTGCATGCGCCCACATTGGAAAACACAATTCAAACACGTTAACCCGTTAAAGTCCAAAAAACACAGCCGGCAAATTGAACGGAAAATGATACCGGTACTCAAGATTTAATGCAGACCTGCAGGTGCCCGTTGAAAGTAATCCCAAAAAAAGTGTATATTTCCAAAGGTAAGGGTGGGGAAAAAAATATATGTCCACTATTGTCGGCCGCGTCCACAAACACGTCTCACCTTTACTCCACTTCCCGTCAGCCCGGATTTGCCCTGCCCCTTCTTTCTCATTTGCTCGTACAAAACATATTAGAATAAGTTTCTAAAATAAATACATTACAAAAATATACAGTTGCAAATACATATTATACATGGTTACACATATTTACAAAGAAAGACGGTACACCGAGAGAGTTTTCGAAGCTTTAATAATATTATTATAACTTTCATCCCAAACCGTGCCTGTGAGGAGTAGCAAAACGCTACTAGCAACACGCTCGCAACACAGTCAACAGTTTTGTTAAAAAAACATACTGTACTTGTAATAAGCACGGTAAACTGTCCTTATCTTCCTCCTTAAATCCTGTTTGGCTTTATTTTCATTTTGTTTCTGTCGCATTTTGTGTTAGTTTTGCCAGAGATCAAAGAGATCAAAGCCAGGAGAGAAAGCTTACCACGTGTTGTGAGTCATCATTTTATTCATATTTAGTTCATTTTGTCTTTTATGAGCATGTTTGGTATTGGAGTAATCCAAAAGTCATTGAAAGTAATCAAGTTAAAGTAACCCTACCCAACCCTGATTATAAAACCGTGAAAACATGACAAGTGTTTCACGTTAATGATGCCATTACATGCATCCCCTGACACAAGTCGAAGTGAAAAAGAAGCCGGACAGAAAATGTGCATTATCCCCACAGTGACAAGCAAAATCTTCCGCAAATTATCCGCAGCGATGCCGGCACAAAATAAAAAGATGAAATGGCGGGAGCGTATACTGATCCGATCATAAATGAGAACCGGCTGAGCTTGTGACAACCCTTCCAGTTCCTACTTTGTATCCAAGGATATGATTTCCCTACTGTGCAAATCATTTTGTGCAGCAGAGCCTCTGCTGTGATAAACCTTTGCATGACCCTTTTTAATCGAGTTGTGTGACGGAACAGTGCGGACCGCGATCGACTTGATCGGATTAAGAGCAAGACGAGGAAGCAAAGAAGAAAACGTTTGGCATAAGCCAGGAACGGAGACAGGACCCAATAGCGTTTCTTTTACTCAGTTTTCATTTAGAAAGAGAGCAGTGCTTGCATCCACGATCCGATGATCGTCGGTCACGGGTAGCAGCTGGCAGGAACGTGGAAGTGGCACTTCCGTGTCGAGCGAGGATAGTCGTTAACAGCGAGTAAACAGGTCGATGGCTGGGACGGGGGAGCAAAACGGAAACGGGTCCAGAAAAGAGTCGGCAACAGGTATCCGGCAAGAAAACAGGGCAGGATAATGTCGGGGAGTTATTGTTATTGTATAGTGACTTGTTTACCTGACTGCCCATTTTGCACATCAGGTTAGCTGCTCCTCTTGCACTCTTTGCACTACGGTATAATACTATACATAGCTATGCAGTGGAACCTCGGTTCTCGACCATAATCCGTTCCAGAACCCTGTTCGAAAATCGATTTGTTCAATCACTGAAATCGTTTTTCCCATTAAAAGTAATGTAAACCATTTTTAATCCGTTCCAACACCCTGAATGTTTACCATGAACGTAAACATGAAGCTAACCCAGGCTAATCGTACGTTCGCGTTAGCGTAATCTGCCGTACGAAAGATTACGCTAACATGAACGTGTAAAAATAAAAAAATCTGCTTGTTTAGGCGTCATTTAGCACCCGGGTCTCCACAACAAGTGGCTAGCGCTTCATTGGAAATGGGGCTCCGTTACAACACCCTGAATGTTTTACGTAAACAAAGCTAACCCGGGCTAATCGTACATTCGCGTTATCATAATCTTCCGTACGAAAGATTATGCTAACATGAACGTGTAAATATAAAAAAAAGGATAAAAGGAAAAAAAAAAATAATTATGAATAGGATTTCTTACCATTGTGGTGCTCAGCAGAAGCCATGCTGTATGTATAGCAAGATCGGAAACTCGCACACCTTCTTCATATTTTGCTATTATTTCTTTCTTATATGCAATAGTTGTGCGCACTACTCTTCTTTTTTCACCTGAGCAACTTTGCTGCCTGCACCGACCTTCTTCGGATGCATAATTAGGGGCTAAAACACTTGGTACACCTATATTACAAGCGAAAGCAAAACGAAACACCTCCGCACGTGATAACAGTTCTTCTTGATGGGTGGGGGCAATCTACACGATCTACACCCGTACGCCGCTCAGCATCGCACCCTAGCGTACCGGCGTTCGAACTCCGATTATTTGACCGAACAGCGAAGCAAGAATTTCTCGAAATTTTTGGTCGAGAACCGATTTGTTCGAACTGAGAGGCGTTCGAAAACCGAGGTTCCACTGTAATTATTTAGTATATAATTAGTACTTCAATACTCCAACTCAATACAACATTTTATTTATATCTGTACATTCAAGGAAACTGTGCGGGTCGGATGTATTGACATTTTGTTCTGTATACACGTGTACAAGAATGACAATAAAGTATATCTGAATCTGAATCTGAGTACAAAGCTTGCCTAGCTGAGAGCATAGGTTCGCAGACGGTCTGACAGCTTCCTTTCGGAAGACCGGAGTTTAAAAGAGTCCAACAGCCAATCAGGTCCTTTGGCCGTTGGCTCCAATGGTACAACCGCAGGTGCCCCGAAACAGTAAACATGACAATGTTGTCTTCTGTGTATCTATCTTGTGCATTTCAAATGGTCCCTATGAGATTCGTGAACATTTCAAAATAAAAATACGTCTGTAAGGTGCTTTTTAGCTAGGTGGAACTGAAAATGCTTATGTGTCTCTCCAGCGAGGTCAGGAATCTAAGACTGGCGCGCCATATATGGCTCTTTTCATGAGTACATATGATTTAGCGATAAACAAGTGTCTTCCTGATTTATTAATACACCGCTTCACATAGAGCTGACTGTCGTAAAGGCAAAGCCATTGTTGGGATATATCTATCAAAATGTACCGTTAACCTAATTGTTCGAATTAGTTATCTGACTCCATTAACCAAACACGACCAAAAATTGTGCACCCTTGTTTCTTGAGAGAAAATGACCAGGAGCCGGGAATTCCACACGGGGGCGGATGGTTTATTAATCCTAACAGCAGATCTAAGTGTAAACAGGAAACGGCCCCCATCCGAGTTGCCCAGGATCATTTATACATTTCAATAAACAAATCAAAGACATCCCACTATTCCCCCATTGGCCATCTTCTCCCCGCAGAATGGCGTGTCGGCTCCTCCCATGGGCGTGCCAAAGTAGTTGTTTTGTGCCCAACAATCTCTGGTCGTCAGCACACCCAGGCGTCCTGTTATCAGAAATGTCCTAGACAAAACATCTTCCACATAGCCTGCCCTGACCTTCGATTGTACATTGAACTAAAGTCAGTCAATGAATATCTTTATTGCATTAAACTGAATACATGTAACCTGTAGTCAATCGTATAAAATCCTTTATAGTCAAATGTATAAAATCCTTTACCATAATAATCCTAATGAAAACAAGGATCGGTCCAGGATAGATAGACAATTTCAATTACAGTTTATAGTCACCGTGTCACACCCACAAACCCCCATTGTGGCTCCAAATCGCTAAATAATCCTATAGTTGGAAGTTTATTAAACCATCTAAGTGACTTGCTGATACACTTTAAGATGAAAAGCCACGGAACGAACCGTAAACACAAAACAAACGTTTACCCAGAAGCTCTAGCAAAGCACCTTAATTAATTTGATTGGGTGAGCAGAAGGAATGGGCGGAGCTATACACAGGGCATGCGCACTTATTGTCCTTTGCCCAGCGCCATCTGCACCGGAGGTAAGTCCATTGGTATCCTCGTTTGCAGTATTTTGTGACATTATTACAAATGAACTTTGCTTGCACCTAGTTCGAGACCACAAAAATGGCCTCAACACTCTTAAGTAACTGCAGGAAGGAGACACATTTTAAGTATGGGAAAACATAGTGGTTAACAAAAGAAAGGGAAAAACTGTTGATGCGTGGAACCCAAGGCGTGTGAAATCCCATCCCCGATCACTTACTTTATAGAATTATTATCGTCCTAAAACACAAGAAACAGCGAAAGACACATTGAACTAAAGATAAATGAACCAGAGAAGACAAAATGATAAAAAGGAGAAATGAATAAATATATTTGGTGGGGTTTTTTTTTTGTTTTGAAAGGGAATTCTGCACATAATCCTATTCATTCCAACATTTTGGACTGTTTTCTGGGCAAATGTATCACTTGGAAGAAACAATGAATGAATGAATGAATGGAAACTTTTATTTCGAACATTAAAATGAAAACAGGACAAAAACAATGAGTCAAGGGGTAGTCAGAAGCAGATACTTATTTTTCCTACCCCTTTATCTTCCCTATTAAATACATTTTACTAATCTTCACAATACCCATCCATTAACGTCATAATGCACCTAGTTACCAAATGTCACTGCGGCACTAATGATAATAACAACAGTAAAAATAAACATACAATTTATAATAACAGTTCTGATATAATAATAGCAACAATAACAACAAGTTAACCATAGTTTTAAACGCAGTATTTCCAATCTCCCTCATATCCCATTTTCTTCATCTCTGTATTTCGCCAGTAATGCTTTTTTGTATTTAAAATGTAACACATTTATAGTTGGACATTGTTTGATCTCATCTTGTAAATTGTTCCAAAGTTTGACTCCACACACAGACACACACATCCTTTTCCTGGTGGTTCTCACTTTTGGGATTTTGAATTTACTACAGTTATAATTTCCCTCTTTCCGAGTGAATCATTTTTGTATGTTTTCTGGCACTATGTTTTTGTTGACCTTAAATAACAGTTGTGAAGTGAAAACATGTATTAAATCATCCAATTTTAATAATTTGGACTGCAGGAATAAAATATTGGTATGATCCCGATATCCTACCCTGTGTATGGTTCTTATTGCACATTTTTGAAGGATATAAAGGGGCTGGAGTGAACTTTTGTAATGATTGCCCCAGACTTCTGCACAATATGTTAAATATGGCAGAACTAGAGAACAATATAATAAATACAATGCATTATAAGTTAAAAGAAATGTGGCTTTATTAATTATTGAAATGCTTTGAGATTCCTTAATTTGTATGTGTCTGATGACTTCATTTATTGTCTATTATGACCTCTAAAAACGTAATTTCTGATACTATGTCTATTGCCACACCATCCATTTTTACTTCTAAATCTTGATTTCCCTTACGATTACCAAAGAATATTACTTTGGTTTTATTTAAATTTAAAGATAATTTATTTATATCCATCCATACTTTTAGGTGAATTAGTTCACGATTAATACAGGTTACCAAATCAATATAGTTATCGTCAAACAATCAAAGAATAATTGGGAGTAAACTACTGTGGATGTGTGTAATACTCACTGCTGTTTACTTGCAAATTTTTGCTAGGAGATTTTCCCTTTTAAGAAAGATGAAGGTCAAAAGCTATTTCGTCCTTTCAAGGAGCATCAATGAGCAAATACAAGATAAGTCCTTTCTCCGCAGTGCGGGACTTGATTAGTTTGGCCTGAATGTGTTTGCAGGTGCTTTCGGTGCCTCATAGGCGATTGGTGTGCTGCAGTCGTCTCTTTGAGGTGACGGATGTCAACAAGGCCCAAAAGCAGGCGGCGCATCAACGAGAAGTCTTCCTCTTCAACGATCTCATTGTGGTAATTTCCCATGGCATGTCTCACTTGCACTCCAGCATTGAGTCTTAAAACTTCTTGTACTATAACCTCCATATATATAGCAGAGGTGGGTAGAGTAGCCAAACATTGTACTCAAGTAAAAGTACAGTTACTTGAGAATATTGTCACCAACAGCACAAAGGGTAGACCCAATCGCGTAACGTTTATCACAAGTTTTATTGAAAGAAAGAGGAAGGGCCGGGTCCACGATCCGGTGTTCGCTGGACGCGGGAAGCAAGTCGCTCTCGCAATCGGATTGTGATCCGAATACGTAAGTGGATCTTCCGTAGCAGGCGATGGCGGTGTCAGGGACGGAAAAACAGGTCGGTAGCCGGGACAGGAGAGCAAACGTGGTCGGGGTCAGAAACAGGTCGTAGCCGGAGACAGACGGGGAGATCAGTAGCCTAGATGGTAGTGTACCCGCTTTGAGACTGGGAGGTCGCTGGTTCGCGCCTCGGCCGAGACATACCTAATTGGTATAATGGCGGCGCCCTCTGTTGGCTGCGGCTGCATCGACTCGCTACAACGGGTCAGGTGTATCGACATTTCGTTCTGTGTACATTGTTACAAAGAATGACAATACAAAGGAAATTATTATTATTATTATTATTAGATCAGGAACTGACAGGTGGAAAAACGGGAGCAAAAACAGGACAGGCGGGAGTCAGGGTCAAAAGGCCTGCCTTGTATCGACAGAGGTTTGCAGACGGACCGACAACAGGAGAGTGACGGGGCTTGGTTTAAATAGGGACAGGGAGTTAATCAAATGAGCGGGCATAGGTGATTCCAATCAGTAATCCTGACAAATATTACTCCAGTAGAAATAAAAGTAGTAATCCAAATACTTACTTGAGTAAGAGTACTTGGTGAAAAGATTACTCAAGTAGTGAGTGACTGTCGCAACGTCGTATTTAACAACCAATCAGATCATCAAATTATCAAAGTCAGTCCTATCAACAAAAAATACATTTAATTTACAAGTAGATTAAGATAATCAAGTAAATTCAAGTGTTTTAATAAACAGTCAAATGAAAATAGTATTAATCCAATAAATAAATTAAGCACATGTAGCACCAAGTAGCACGTTTATAGCCCCAATATGTATTTTAACAGGGTTTGCAAGCAGAACAAGCTAGCCCATGAACTGGAACTTGACATATTGTAGCTGGTGTTTGGCACTCTTTTTAAGTGGAACCTGCTTTTGATGCTTTCCTCGTTTTTGTTTCCATAGTCGGTATTGCTAAGTAGCATTTTCCATCTGTTTCATCCGTTTTCCCCCCCTGGAGTTGAATATGTCATGAACCAGAACAGGATCAGGACCCAAATGCGTGACATTTCTCACACAAGCTTTTATTTGACAAGAAATGGGGAGTTATGCACGTTAGGCAGCGGTCTGGCAGGGAACGACAGGAAGCCAGAGACCGACGAGATCAGATATCGGACAGATGGGGTCGATACCGGACAGGACGGGAAAGACTGATTGATATTGAAAGAGGATATCGAAAACTAGACGGGAACGAAAACTGAAGAGAATAATAAACAGGACAAAAATAGACGGGAACGAAGCTGGAAACCGATATTAAACAGGACAAAATAAACGGGAACAATACCGGACAAGAAATACCAATAGGAAATAGGACTGAGTCAGAGCCCGAGTCTTGCGGGGTAGAAGTTCGTTGACGGACTGACAAATGGAGAGTGAGAACACTTAATTTAAATAGAAGGAAAGCCAATCCGTCTACGAGCCGTAGCTGGCGTCACATGGGTGGGCCAATTGGGCGCCATGGCAACCGTGACAGAATATGGTCATGTGACGAGGCTGCGACGTTTGATTGGTTATAGTAGAGCCTAGTGGAGTTCTGCGTCAGAATAAATGCGCCTTAGCGTAGACAGACAGACGCGTACTTGCGTGGAGGATGTTTATTAAGTAACGAAAAACAACTTCATTGTTACCTAATGTAGTGGAGTAAAAGTAACATTTCTTCTTCACAAATTGTTTAATTTACTTCAAAATACTCTTCGAAGAGCAGCATTTCCCAAAACTTACTCAAGTAAATGTAACGGAGTAAATATACTTTGTTACTACCCACATCTGATATATAGTTAGATCACAAGTCGGACATTCATAAAGCCAAATTATTAGCTGCTGCAACCGTTACGTGTTTCAAGTAAGATATGGATATTTGGCACAAATTTTCAATCACGATAATTCAAAAGATACTTTATAGTTTGATTGATAGCTTACTTTATTCGATAATTATAAGGAACAGCAAAAAAATAAACGGTTTGTTGTATATTTTACATACATAAGGCGCACTGTCAGGACCAGAACGGAAACAGGACCCAATTGCGTTACGTTTCTCACAAGTTTTATTGAAGGAAAGAGGTAGGGCTGCGCCCACGACCCGGTGTTCGCTGGACGCGGGAAGCAAGTCGCTCTCGTACTTAGATTGTGATCCGAACACGGAAGTGGATCCTCTGTAGCGAGTGATGGCGGTGTCAGGGTCAGAAAAACTGGTCGGTATCCGGGGCTGGAGAGCAAGGCGTGGTCCGGGTCGGGAATGAGTCCTAAGCCATAACGGGAGAGTAGACGTAGTCAGGGGACAAAAAGAGCTCGTAAGCCGGGACAGGAGAGCAGACGTGGTCAGGATCAAAACAGGTCATAGCCGGAGAAAGACGGGAGCAAAAACGGGACAGTTGGGAGTCAGGGTCGTGAAAGGCTTGCCTAGTATACACTGAGGTTCTCAGACGGACTGACAACAGAGGACTGACAGGACTGGGTTCAAATAGTGACAGGGAGCCAATCAGAACCCGCGGCGGTTGGCGCCAAATGATCAGGCACAGGTGAGTCACATCAGTAATCATGACACGCCCTTGGCCCATGGAATTAGAACAACAGTAACAGCTACCATAATTATTTGTGTATACACTTTCCTACACTTACGGTATGGAGTACTGCAATAATTTATCAGTTGAAAAATGTCAGGAATCTAACCTGGGTGCGGGGGTGCGAGCGCTGAGAGTACACTAATAGTAATGGAAAAAAATAGGAATTATATTTTATCTCACTGTGATAGTTCTTATTCACAGTACCAGAGACGAATGTTAGAGAATGGAGAAAACCGTGCAGCTAAATAAATCAGACTTTTACACAGGGTTGGGTAGGGTTACTTTAACTGGATTACTTTCAATGACTTTAGGATTACTCCAATACCAAATATGCTAATATAAGACAAAATAAACTAAATATGAATAAAATGACTAAATTTTGTGCAGGCTTGGGGAGTAACGGAATACATGGAACGGCAAAAATGATGTTAGCAAGGTGTTTGGATTTGTTTTCATTTTGTTTCTGTCGCATTTTATGTTCGTTTTGCCGGAGATCAAAGAGATCAAAGCCAGGAGAGAAAGCTTACCACGTGTTGTGAGTCATCATTTTATTCATATTTAGTTTCTTTTGTCTTTTATTAGCATAACTGGTATTGGAGTAGGGCAGCACGGCGGCGGAGTGGTTAACGGTGCAGGCACAGTTCTAAGGTCTTGGGAACCTCCTGTGTGGGTTCAAATCCAGCAACCGGACTTCCTGTGCGGAGTTTGTATATTCTCCCCGTGCTTGCGTGGGTTTCCTCCGGGCACTCCGGTTTCCTCCCACATTCCAAAGATATGCATTTCAGGTAGATTGGCCGGTCCAAAATGTCCCTAGGTGTGAAAGCGCGAGCGGGTTGTCTGTCCCCGTGTGCCCTGCGATTGGCTGGCAACCAGTTCAGGGTGTCCCCTGCCCACTGTCCGATGATTGCTGGGATGGGCTCCAGCACCCCCGCGACCCTACTGAGGATAAGCGGTGCAGCTAATGAGATGAGAATGAGATGAGGTATTGGAGTAATCCAAAAGTAATTGAAAGTAATCCAGTTAAAGTAACCCTACCCAACCCTGTCAGTTTTACAAGAACAAGTTAGTTTTCCTCACAGTTCAATGTTTATTCTGAAATGTTTGTGCTCATTATAGATCTTAAAGCTTTGTCCAAAGAAGAAGAGTTCTGCAGCCTACACGTTCTGCAAAGCTTTGGGCCTACTCGGCATGCAGTTTCACTTATTTGAGAATGAATGTGAGTTTTGTACCTCCCTTCTTAACCGTACAACGGAATTCCAGCTCGATTTGAACTGGAAACCCTTATCCCTTCCATCAGACTACCCTCACGGCATCACCATCCTGTCGCCATTCGGCTCTGACAAGAAGCAGGTGCTCAACTTCTGTGCTCAAAGTGCAGAAGAGTTGCTCAAGTTTGTGGAAG
This sequence comes from Urocampus carinirostris, assembly GCF_059441175.1. Classification (NCBI taxonomy): domain Eukaryota; kingdom Metazoa; phylum Chordata; class Actinopteri; order Syngnathiformes; family Syngnathidae; genus Urocampus; species Urocampus carinirostris. The sequence continues at coordinate 6,318,834 of NC_142359.1, read as the reverse complement.
ACCTGAAGGAATCCATCGCTGAGGTGTCGGAGATGGAGCAAATACGTATTGAGTGTAAGATTTTTTTATATCGCCTCTGTGTATACCGCATTCTGGCCTAAAATCACCTCCCTTCCACTCCTCCCGAGTCCTCACAAATAAAATGTGAAAATGTGGGTTTGCTTTGGGCTCTGCCTTACCTCTTGTATAAGTAGGGTGATTTTTAGGGAAATGCTATGTGTTTTCTACCAATGCCTATCATAGACTTGCTACTACTGGTTCTCTCTGATAGATCTGTTTTATTATTAAGATAATATTAACTATTATTATGATTATAATAGTGTTGGGAATTTAATTTTAAAATGTTTGCCATATTGTTCGAATTAGTTATCTGACTCCATTAACATTCACCCAACAATGCACGCTCATTTCTTGATAGAAAAGATGGACAAGAGAAAGCCGACGATTTCACACGGGGGCAGATTTAATTTCATTATTAATTTAACTAAGTGTACTCCATCGAAAAAAACCGAATTAGTCGAATTAGTCGAATTTGTGTCGTCGGAGACTCTGGGAAGCCTCTTCGAAGTATTCCAGCCTTTCTCTTCTCGGCCCACGCCTCTCCGCAAGATGGTGTGCCGGCTCCTCCCATGGGCGTGCCAGGGAAGCCCCACGTGGGCTCCACGGCTCCACCACCTCGCCTCGATGTCTGGAAAAACTTTACGTCATCAGGGCCTTGTTCTCAAAACATCGCCGGCCGTCCTCCGTCAGAGTCATGTTATAAAAATTCCCTTGTCAAAATATCCTGCATTTAGACCGGTGCGACTTGTCATTGAACTATAGCCTACTCGATGAAAATCTTCATTGCACTCAATAAATGTAACATGTATTCAATCGTATAAAATTCTTTATAGTCAAATGTATAAAATCCTTCAATGGCAACATTATTACTAATGTATATCTTGTATAATATATGAATTTAATAACACTATTTTTTTTTAAATAGTATTGATCCAATCAACACTAAATATGTTTTTAAGGAGGATGCAAGTTTAACTTATGTGAGACCAAACACTAAATACGAACTGGTCATCTTTTTGGAGAGGACGTCGCCAAAATATACGCAGAGACAGAAATATGACAGAGAGGGAACGCTCTTTATTGCATTCATTCGTTCATCCACGTTCGAAATTCGTCCAATAGAGATGCTGGCATTTACAACAAGATCACGTGATGTTTTTCTGGGAACCGGAAGTATTTTTTTCGGACTCTAAAGTGTTTTTGCTCGGAATCCACTCGCTAAGTCAACAACTTGTGATTTCTTGTATCAACATTATCTCATAACATCCTGCCTGTCACGAGGTGGGACCGGACCAGAATGGGGGCAGGAGGCAGGAAGGGAGAACTCAATTGCGTAGACAATCATAACTTTTATTTAACAAAATAAAAGTCGTCCAAAAACCCAGGGACAAAACAGAACAAAAACATTCTTACACTCAGAATGGTCAAGTACAGGTTTCCTCCGACTCAAACTAAACAGGACAGGGCATAACAGAACAGAAAAGGTGTAATGAGCCAACACCCGCAATACCCACAACCCAACCTTAAGTAGCAGCCACGCAATTAGCTGATCTGCTTCAGCTGGTGCCCAGGGGGCGGGGCAGACCGGTCGCCACGGCGACCATGACACTGCCGGATGTCTGTTGTCAGCGTCAAAGCTGCTGATTTACAGTTAATCCACAGCAATCCGAGCCACCTTCTTGTCCATTTAACCTGCTGTCATAAAAAGGTATTTTACTCGTTACTTACTTGATAAGGACCGGCGTTGTTAATGAGGCGGAAAAGTACCACACAAAAGCTCAACAAAGTGGTTCAAAAAAATGTAGCCCATTCAAAATAAAGGGTTTGCTGGTATAGACTGACATGAATTCCACCGATGTGCCTTAACAATGCGCGCGCAGCTTGGCTACGTCATACTTGTTTGCCAAGACAGAAAGGCTCTATAGGGAACAGATTGTGCATAATTCAAGTGAAATCCGCATTAGAGATTCTGCATGATTGGTGGCGACATGCAATTAGCATCAACCGTGGGGTTTAATTACAGTGATGGGGAGCGTGGGAGGTACATGTTGATGCTAATATTACGCAACTGTAATGTTGATCATGATTGTGTGTCGTCTGCATGTCTTTTCCTTTTGCTAGGGGAACTGGAGAAACAGCAGGGAGCCAAAAGCCACCCCATCAACAACGGTACGCAACTGGAGCTCCGGGGAAAACATGCCAGCACATCAGGTAATCGATATGAGGTTTAGGTACAGTAAACCCTGACTACGGGTCACACCTGGTTTAAAGCTCTCTCATCTCATCTCTCATTAGCCGTACCGCTCATCCTCATTAGGGTCGCGGGGGGGCTGGAGCCCATCCCAGCCATCTCCGGGCAGTGGGCAGGGGACACCCTGAACTGGTTGCCAGCCAATCGCAGGGCACACGGGGACAGACAACTCACTCGCTCATTCACACCTAGGGACAATTTGGACCGGCCGATTCACCTGAAATGCATGTTTTTGGAATGTGGGAGGAAACCGGAGTGCCCGGAGGAAACCCACGCAAGCACGGGGAGAACATACAAACTCCGCACAGGAAGTCTGGAGCTGGATTTGAACTGGTTTAAAGCTGAATGTGGGAATTTCAGATAAACTCAACTTTGTTTTTTGCTCAAGCTGCACTGGACTTTACGTCAGAGGTGTAAACAGCCATAAAATTAACTAAATCACGTCCATTGCTCACTTTTTAAAATCATCTAGTACAGAAATGTAAGATATTCAACCCCATTAATGTACTAATGCCATTAAAAATACAAGGTTTGGCCTATGTGATTACACACAAATATATTACATCACCAAATTATGGCCTACAATCCAGACTACAGAGCGCACATGATTAAAATGCACGAAAATCAGCGGGGAAATGTCCAGAACAGAAAAGTAACACCTCGATTGAGTACTGCAATAATTTATCAGTTGAAAAATGTCAGGAGTCTAACCTGGGTGCGGGGGTGAGAGCGCTGAAACTACACTAATAGTAATCGAAAAATTTTGGAATTATATTTTAACTCATCGTAGTAGTTCTTATTCATGGTACCAGTGACGAATGTTAGAAAATGGAGAAAACGGAAAGTCGTCCTGAAAGCTAACTCTTTGGTGTATCTGATGATAAATCAGACTTTTATACATGGTTGGGTAGGGTTACTTTAATAATAATAATAATAATAATAATTTCCTTGTATTGTCATTCTGTGTAACAATGTACACAGAACGAAATGTCGATTGCATCTGACCCGATGCAGCCGCAGCCAAGAGAGGGCGCCGCCGACCACTTTTTAAGTCTTAGGAATGACTCGGCCGGGGCGCGAACCCGAACCTCCCAGTCTCAAAGCGGGCGCCTTACCGTCTAGGCTACTGAGCTGGTTTAACTGGATTACTTTCAATTACCAATGCTAATAAAAGACAAAAGAAACTAAATATGAATAAAAGTACCAACTTTTGTGCAGGCTTGGGGAGTAACAGAATACATGGAACGGCAAAAATGATGTTGGCAAACTGTTTGGATTTCTTTTCATTTTGTTTCTGTCGCATTTTATGTTCGTTTTGCCGGAGATCAAAGAGATCAAAGCCAGGAGCGAAAGCTTACCACGTGTTGTGAGTCATCATTTTATTCATATTTAGTTTCTTTTGTCTTTTATTAGCATATTTGCTATTGGAGTAGGGCAGCACGGCGGCGGAGTGGTTAACACGTGTGCAGGCACAGTTCTAAGGTCTTGGGAACCTCCTGTGTGGGTTCAAATCCAGCTACCGGACTTCCTGTGCGGAGTTTGTATATTCTCCCCGCGCTTGTGTGGGTTTCCTCCGGGCACTCCGGTTTCCTCCCACATTCCAAAGATATGCTATTCAGGTGAATTGGCCGGTCCAAATTGTCCCTAGGTGTGAAAGCGCGAGCGGGTTGTCTGTCCCTCGATTGAGACACTCAATTGCGGACTGTGTTCCACTAGCACAGCAGTAAATGTTAATTACATTGGCATTAACATAAACATAGGAGTGCAACAAAACACTAAATGTACCAGAACAGAGACAGGACCCACTTGCGTACGTTTCTCTCAGTTTTATTTGGGAAGAAGGGAAAGGATTGCACACACGATCCGGTGATCGCTGGTCGCGGAGAGCAGGTCGCTCTGAACACGGAAGTGGCACTCCTGTGGCGAGCGATGGCGGTGTCGGGAGCGGAAAAAACGGGACAGTAGCGGGGACAGGAGAGCAAAAAACGTGGTAGAGATCAGAAAACGTGGCGAAGCCGGGAAACAGACGATAGCCAAAACAGGAGTCATGGTCGAAAAGCTTGCCTAGAGTAAACTGAGGTACGCAGACGGACTGACAACGGGTAACAGAGAGACAGGGGTTTAAAATGTGACAGGGAGCCAATCAGAGTCCGAGGCAGTTGGCGCCAAAGGAGCGGGCACAGGTGCCTCGCATCGGTAATCATACCAGTTCTGACAAAAATTTAGTACATTCACTACAGCCTGTGCACATGCTGGGTCATGCGACAAATCTTAAGCTCTCCCATCCCTTGCGGACATGACAAAGTAATAGAGAGAAGACCAAGTGTTATTACTACTACATTAAAAAAATCATACATAAATACTTGTAATATTTCTAAGAAGAAGTGTAGGATAATAAATATTTTTTTCTGTGTGGCATAAGGTGATTTATTATCGTGTTATTTTTTCCTATCCGGACGAAAACTGCGATGTTATATTCGGCTGTTATCGCTCCAATTACTGTCAGGCCGATAATCACATGATAAATTTACTTATAACATTGATTGCATGTATACGACATCGCTGTTTTCCATTTGCCACGTGAACTCCTCTTTCCACGATGCTTTTAACGTACGTTTACGTTTCGTAGCGTCATCAATTTTGATAGCTTCTTTTGAATATTTCTTCTGGGGCTGAGGTTTTGGCTTGATTTCTAACCGCTTGTCCATTTTTTTTGGTGTTTTTTGGCTTCTCATTGGCTGCAGAGTACGCAAATTGCCAAACAAACCGCAATTTCCAACCCGAACAAATATTTCGAACTCGTTTGTAACAAACCACCATTCCATCCTGTCCAAAAAAGAAACAAAAAACAAAAGTTGTTTTTTTTCCTTCTTGAAAAAGTTGTCGGCCAACTGGGCGGAGACGTTTTGTCAGTTGTACGCCCTACGTAAAAGATGTTATTTCAGACACTGGGCATGTATAATAATTTTTTTCTGAATGGCATGAGTTGCTGTTAGCTTGCTAATTCCATCAAATTTTCTACTGTTTGGAACTCAAGTGTGCGCAAAAATCAGAACCCTTGGTCTCACTTGCGCCCTCTGCCATGAGTCAAGATAATTACGTGCCTCACTTTGCATCTATAGACACTCACAGTAATATGTAACATACTAATTACTTACTTACTTACTTATTGCTCCAGCGAAGGTCGGGGGGTCCCGTCCCTGTGCGTTGAGCCGACCAGATGAACCAGGTTTTTCCAATGCTGGCGGTCTTGTGCCAGCTGTTCTGCATCCTCTACGGCAACTCCGTGTTGTTGGAGGTCGCCCGCAACGACGTCGAGCCATCGAGTGCGGGGTTTCCCTCGTGGTCGTCTCCAGCCTGCGGCCTTTGGGTCAAACTGGAGAATGGCTCGTGTCGGATGGTCTGGTGGTAGACGAAGGACATGGCCAAACCAGCGGGTGCGGCGTTGTGCGACCAAGGAAGATGCTTGGGGCTGGCACGTGCGGGCTCTGAGCTCTTTATTGGAGACTCGCTGGGGCCACCTGATGTTCTCGATGGTTCTGAGAGCCCTGCTATCAAAACCGTCGATTCTTGTGGCCAGGGTGTCGTTCAGGGGCCATGTTTCTGAGCCATAAAGCAGGATAGGGAGTACGGCGAGGTTGTAAATGCGGAGCTTCGTCTTGCGTGCGATGGTCTGGTGCCGCCAGAGTGGTTTCCAGAGAGACTGCAGAGCAGATGCTGCCAGGGCTCTTCTGCGGAGAATCTCTGGTTTTAGGTCCCCATTGTCTGTCACCATGGACCCCAGATATACAAAGCTCTTGACAGGCTCTACGATGTCGCTACCAATTTGGATGGGAGGTGGATCTGGTCCATCACCGACATACATGAACTTGGTTTTCGTCCAACTCACTTGCAGGCCAAGCCGCGCTGCCTCTTCGCTGTAAATGCCCAGAGCGTCTCTCAGCTGGCTGTAGGAAGTGCTGAGAATGATGGTGTCGTCAGCATACTCCAGGTCAGTCAGGTGGTAGTTGCCGAAAGACACTCCGGGGATGCGCTCAGTAACCCTGAACATCAGATGGTCGATGATGCAATTAAAAAGGTCGGGAGCAGCCACGCAGCCTTGGCGAACGCCGCTGGAGATAGCAAACCAGTCGGAGTCAATGCCGTTGATACGGACACAGCTCTCTGCGTTGCTATAGAGCAGCTTGAACAGGGCTATGATCTTGGGTGGTGCTCTGAGAGCTTGGAGGATGTTCCACAGTGAAGAGTGGCAGACGGTGTCAAAGGCGGCCTTCAGATCAATGAATCCGATATATAGATGGCGATCTTTACGGAATTCACGGGTCTTTTCTATCAGCAAACGGACGGCAGAGATGTGGTCCGTTACTAATTGCATTAATTTTATTAATGATTTGAAAATGTAGCCATTTGAAAAGAAAAACCAACACTGAAAAAATGTAACCATTTAATACATTTTCAATTGCATAATTTCATTAGTACAGGTGAGGCACAGTCTCACCAGCCTCCCCTCACTGCATGTCACTGGTGCAAAATGTGTATCTTAATTTAGTAAAGGTCAGTAACGACATATAATGTATAAATGTGGCTTCAGGGAACCAAGAAGAGGAAGACAGAAGTGGACAAAATGCCGTGGAGGTGAGTGCTTAAAGACAAGGCTGCATCCCCTATGACAGGTAAGTGCACAAGCTAGCGTAGCAAGGACCAAACAGAATCGATGAAAACGGATACAGATCCAAACACGTGAAAAGTAATCAATAATCAATAAAAAAAGAAGGCAATTTCCTCTAATATTTTGTCCCCGCTCATCTAAATCAACCATTGGGCCGCGAACCATTACCAGGCGGTGGATTGTTTGGTACTGGCCCCCCAAAAACGTCGAGTTTGCGTTATATCGAGGTTGCCGGTAGTCCCTTTCCTTATTTGTGCAATGATTAACCAGTCGACAATTGGAGGAAAGAGGATTCAAACCCGGATCACGGCGGTAAGAGCGTTCTGTTTTAAGCACCAGGTCACTAGGATTATAGATGACATAGGAAAAGGCATTTGATTGTATGTCATCATTACACTGTTTTTACTTTTATGTTGTAATGGAGCAATTTGAGAAAGAGTTCAGCGTTCTACAAGGTGATACCCCGAGCATTATAAGGTTATAACATTTGTTGAACTGAAATCTGACTCCGAAGACACTTCACGTGTTTTGTCTAATTCCTTACAGTTGGAGAATATAAAAAAGTCTGAGAGATTTAATAAGCTGAACGACGAGTGTAGTCCACATATCAATTTATATAGCCAAATCAAAGAGTTGAACAAATTGGGTCTTTCTTCATTGCCAATTACAATCGTGTGGAGAAAGACGACAAGGTTCCGGGGTCCCCTCATCTTATCACCCATCTTCACGCCCCATGACCAAGCCTCTGGCTGATTGGTCCGCGCCATGATTTGAAGAATGGGAGGATGGGGCCAGGCACATACTCCCAACACCGCAGGCGAGATGATAAGTCATTGTTATCTGCACAGACTGAAACCAAAGACACATTCCAAAGCAAAGGCGGTTTACGACACCCTTCGGAAAAGTTGCACTCGAGGCTGAGGTCAAACTTAGGACAAGTATCTCTGAGTATAAGTGGAATAAAACAGTGTATAACATATACTATAACTTCAGTATTAATAGTGTGCTGATGAGAACTGAATGCCTTTTCCTGTGTCATCTATATCAGTATATCAAGTCAATGAAGACCTCCCATAGCGCTTTACAATGTGCTTCACACTTTTCCTTTTTACACACTAACTAACCAATAGCAGCGTCAGCCATGCAAGGCTGATGCCTACTATCGGGATTCAGTGTCTTGCCCAAGGACACTTCGACATATAACACGGAGGAGTCGGGAATCGAATCTGCGACCTCTTGCACCCTAGACGAGCGCTCTACCTCCTGGGCCAATGCCAGAGGTTCTCAACTGGTCTCAGAACCCAACATCGCACCCAAATTAAAAGCCCAAACCCATATAAAGAACAAATTACCACTTCTCAAATTTATTGACTGAAAATATTTTGCAGTTTAAATATATATAGTGTGATATATTCTCATTTTTAATAAACAAAACAGCAGAACCAAAGCAACTTCAAGTACCTTATATATACTGGCATGTTAGCCTACATACAAGTGCCTATAAAATGGCCACAAACTAAAATAAATTCATAATATTAATAAAGTGTGTTCCTAAACAGTGATAGTGACTAAATTATTTAGATAATAAAGATTATTATACTTGTAAAACGATAAAAATATAAGTTTCAAACCATTTATTGTACCCTCCAGCAGCTCTTCAATGGTACTCATACACCATTTCTGTTTTTCTTCTTCAAATTGTTTGTTGTGTCACTTCTTACTTGGGACCCATAAGATAAGGGTAATAAAACCATCAAAATCACAATAAAACAAGATGTGGTCCCCTTTCAAACGTAATTTAGACGGCGCTGATTGATTGAAATGTAAGAAGAGCTTGAGGCCCACTGAAAACGGGTCCACGGCCCACTTTTGGATCCTGACCCCCCCAGTTGAGGAACACTGATCTATATCCCTAGCGGTCTGGTGATTACGCAGTGGATTTGGCTTTATTATTATTGTTATTATTACTATTTTTATTATCACTAATGATATCAATATAGTCAGACAGTAAACTGGTTCATAGTCCGTGTTGGGAATCTAACTATCAAAATCTATCGTTTACTAAATTGTTCGAATTAGTTATCTGACTCCATTAACCAAACACGACCTACATTCATCCAACAATTATGCGCACTCGTTTCTTGAGAGAAAAATGACCAGGAAGGCAGACATTTTCACACGGGGCGGATGTTTATTTTTCCTAACAGAAAAACTGAGTGTACTCCATCGGAGACGGCTGTGGGAAGCCTTTTTCTAAACTTCTTTAGCTTTCTCTTATTGGCTCACGTCTCCCCTCAAGATGGCGGCCCGGCTCCTCCCATGGCCGTGCCAAGCAGTTGTTTTGGTGCCTTGAGCTCTGGCTCTCTCACAACAGCGCCTGTCGTTCTGTTTCAGCAAATCCACGAGTCCTGTTAGAAGGACGCATCTAGCTTCAGCATTGTAAAGTGGTCAGAGTTGTCAATAATAGTTTCAAAACCAGGTGCGAGCAGAGTTCTGTTGTAAAAATGTCACAAAATCCTGCAAACAAGAAGGACACATCTGGTTTCAGCATTGTAAAGTGGTCAGAGTTGTCGATAATAGTTTCAAAACCAGGTGCGAGTAGAGTTCTGTTGTAAAAATGTCACCAAATCCTGCAAACAAGAAGGACACATCTGGTTTCAGCATTGTAAAGTGGTCAGAGTTGTCGATAATAGTTTCAAAACCAGGTGCGAGCAGAGTTCTGTTGTAAAAATGTCACCAAATCCTGCAAACAAGAAGGACACATCTGGTTTCAGCATTGTAAAGTGGTCAGAGTTATCAATAATAGTTTCAAAACCAGGTGCGAGCAGAGTTCTGTTGTAAAAATGTCACCAAATCCTGCAAACAAGAAGGACACATCAGGTTTCAGCATTGTAAGGTGGTCAGAGTTATCAATAATAGTTTCAAAACCATGTGCGAGCAGAGTTCTGTTGTAAAAATGTCACAAAATCCTGCAAACAAGTCCTACACAAAATATTATGAATTTCAAACAGCCTGCCCTGACATTGAACTAAAGCCCAGTCAGTGAATATCTATTGCATTAAACTCAATACATGTAATTTTTAGTCAATCATACAAAATCCTTTATAGTCAAATGTATAAAATCCTTTACACAGAAAATGTTTTCAACCGCTGATCTAAGTGTTTGGACAAGCATCTTGAGAAAGCAGAAGCCTCATTAACTACATTACCCAGAAAGCTTTGTCACTAAAGAATGACCTTTTACCGTCCCCTTTTCTATGACAGATCGCCCCCTAGAGGATGCACACGCAGCTTTAAATTGACATTGAATGTAACCCAGGAGTCTTCCTGACAGCTTGATTACATATTGAGTTTATTTTCATGTATTTTTTTTATTGATTTCAACCCTGTA